>NW_026882459.1:0-39504 GCF_032173495.1 Musca vetustissima
CAATTCAATTCATAAACGAGCAAGTCAAGACTAGTGCAAATCAGTCTATGACTGACAGAACTGTAGTTCTGGCAGGGGACGACCTACACGGGACCCTTAACGCTATCCGCGATAGTCTAGAGGAGCAGAGTAGGGAAATCTTCGGCCAACTAGATAGGCTTTTACCGGAAGAGCAAAGTGAGGATACGCTTCCGGAGAAGCTACAACTAAATCTTAACCTGACTAATGATGAGCTGGACACCACGGTGATTCCGGCCAAGTCTACACAGGGGGATATTTGTAGGCTCAACGAATGAAGCGAAGACCTTGTCGACCGACTGACTTCAAGACTGACTGCAACATGTCCTGTGTCGGCACTTGCCGGCAATAAATTTCGAAGGCAAACTGCGACGGAGGCGATGTCCCACGATGGGGGAATCTATCGAGACCCTAGCAACGGACAGCGGCTCAAATGTCGGAAATGCCCGAGAAGTATCCGATGCGAAGCCCTACTCGTGAGCTTCAGATGGAGTGGATCTCCCTCTTGAATCTAACTGCTGGATCAAAAATCTACAAGGAGACCTCTGAATGAAGTAGTGGAATCGGCGAAGTCCTCTGCCTCTGACAGGGGTGCGAAGCTGACTTCTGATCCGAAGCATAGCCCGAAGCCTAACCCGTGTCAAAAGGCAAAGGGAAATGCTACTGAATTTTTGGGCTGGTACCGTGATATGGTGACTACCCTGAAACTTTGGTCAATATTAATAATTTTTAACACGGAGATGTGATATACAATGAAAAACGCTTCCAGACATCAAAAATTCTGAAAGTTGGTAAGTCTCATATAGGGGACTACAGCCAATTCGGTTGAAAAACGTGCCCAAATCGCCAAAATACACAACATTGGAGTGTATGGGGACTGCCCTCAATATCAATAATTTTTGGTACGGAAAAACGCGTCCAAACTTAAAAAACTTACACATAAAACCCAAAAACTCGGAGATTGGGTGGATCCCTAATATGGGGGTATCCTGAGAAGTGAATCAATATTAATAATTTTTGATGGTAAGAGTACCCAAAATATAAAATTACAAGCAATTCGGTTGAAAAACATGTTTAGAATCGCCAAAATACCGAATATTTGGGTGTTTACAGTAATATGGGAGCTACACGAAGTCGTGAACCGATATGCCCCATTTGCAATACCAATATCGTAGGAGTATTAGCAACGCCTGTGCAAAGCCCTATCCTAAATATTGTGATTTCAACATACGGACATGGGTAAACTGACATAGAATTTTATTCTGATTAAGGGATTCCGGATGACAAATTTAATATACATACATATACACCTTATGGTGGAGGGAATTAAAAAATATATATTTTTTACTCAATAAATGAGTCAAGATTAGGGGCGGGCGCGATTATTTTGAAATTTATAGACCCAATGACCCTGATTAAAATTGTGTCAAATCGGAATTTCCTTTTGAATAGAATCGTTTTCGTGGGTGACAAAAGTGTTCACCTATGGACAGATTTCAGTTTTTTAAACAACATTTACATTAGAACTTCTTACCGGGTTAACCCACTTCGAGGATTTATTGGACAAATATACAATGGAATTGACAATTCAATCCGGTACAATGTAAACGTACTATTATTTTAAAAATTTGATTGGCCTTCGGTCGGAGATTAAAGAATATGACCTATGGATAGATTCTAAAATGTTCTGCTTGTTATTCCAAACAGTTGGCGTATGAACAGATTCCAGATTTTTAAACGACATTTTATTAGAACTTTATACCGGGTTAACCCACTTCGAGGATTATACGGCATTTACATTAGAACTTTTTACAGGGTTAACCTACTTTGAGGATTTATTTGGCATATATTCAAAGGAATTGAAAATTTAAACTCACACGGTTAACCAAATCCGGTTCAATGTAAACGACCATTTACTTTGAGAAATATACAATGGAATTGATAATTTAAACTTAACGAAATCCGGTACAATGTAAACGTACTATTATTTTGAAAATTTTACTGGCCTTCGTTTGGAGATTTTCACGTATGAAAAGATTCCAACATTTTCAAACATTTTATTCCAAAAATTTCACCATGAACGATGTCTAGGTTTTTGTCAAAATAAATTTTGATATTCTTTTTTATAAATTATGTCAACAAAGAAAAAAAAAACGCCAATACACTTGAGAACACACATTCCAAATTGACAACACTGTTTAAAACGATGGACGGGCGACACTCTTCAAAAAAGACTCGCGCGCGCACTCACACTTCTAAACACAGGCACAAACAATTTTTTTTATTGTGCTGCCTCAACGAAAGCACAAACACATCATACACACACATTCGTTCACTCCCGTTCATGAAATTATTAAAACATTCACGACAACGGCAACAACAACGGAGACGACGATTTTCATTTATTTTTCCTTTCACTGCTTATCTTCAATTCCTTTGCTTCTGATTTGGTGTGTGTGTCGGTCCGTGTATTTCTTCTTGATTCTATGTGGGTATGACTGTATGTGTGAGTGTGTTTTGTTGTTCTTCTTTTTTTTTGATATTTTTTCGACCAATTTCCGAATTTTCACTTTTTATTTTCAGCTCCCCATTTCAAAAAAATATGATTTTTATTTCATTTTCTTTCGTTTTTTTAGTTCCAACACTTTTTCTCCCTTTACCCGTAGCAAAAAGGAGGGGGGTTCCAACAATTTTTTTTCTGTTCTCATATAGATTCTCGTCAATCTTGTTTGCTTTAGATTATTTTTCTTTTTTTTTGGTCATTCGCTGTCGTTCTAAACTTACCAAAATAAAATTTGAGCTCTTATTTACATTTAATTATTTGTCTACTTCTTGCTTCGGTTCACTACTTCATGTCGTTCTTTGGCGCTATTTATATGACCGAAATACCAACAACACTTGGAATTTCAACAAAAATTCTTATTGGATTTCGTCCACTTTTTTCGTTTTCTTCTCTCTTCTTCACCAATAAAAAAATAAAATAATTCTAGCCAGCGAAGAAGAACCACCGAGCCAGACTGAAAATTTATTAGTTGGGGGGACAGTGATGACGGCGTTGCTCGAAAGAAAAACAAAACAAACAAATGAATAAATGAGAAAAATTAACGCCGTCAAAAAATGTTGTATGGTGGCATAGTAGCTTGGGGATGTGCAGTTGCATTATTGCTGTTTATACATAACGGTAATTGGATTCAAATTGGGATTATTTTAAGATTGTTTTATGTTGGTGTTTATATTATATGTGTTTTAATAAATCACGTTATTTAAAGCCGAAGCAGCGATAATTTCTTGGATTAGCAAATGAGAGTGCTGAGCTTCTTTGTACTAACCCTAGAATCAGAGAACCGACGGTGGATGTGAAAAGGTTAGTCGGCGGGCACACGCGGAAAAAGTGTCTAGAACATCTGAAGTGTTGTAAAATCAGGTCTTACTTACTTAGCTGGCTCATAACAGAATTTTTGTTCCATAAGTCAAAATTAAAAAAAAAAGATTTCCAGGCGCGTCGATCTTGTGCGCAGTTTTTCCCATTTGAAAGATCATATTCGGCAATCTTGTGCGCAGTTTTTCCAATTTGAAAGATCACTTGATCTTTCCATCGAATTCGTGGCCTTCCCTTTCTACGTGGTCAATCAGTTGGCTCGCCTTTATATGTCTTTTGAGCAGATCGGCCACTAGGTATTTCGGAGAATTTTCCCTCAAACACTCCAAGAGCTGTCCCATCTGCATGTGCAAGTACCCATCGTTCTGATCCATACAACAGTAAGGGTAGTATCAATGTCTTGTAGAGTGCGAGTTTAGTGTGGCGAGAGGGGGTTTTGTTTCAGAATTTCTTATTTATACCATAGTAGCATTTGTCTTGTCGTTGGCCATACTCATAATGCAGTTTAGTGTGGCGAGAGAGGGTTTTGTTTCAGAATTTCTTATTTATACCATAGTAGCATTGGTCTTGTCGTTGGCCATCCTCATAATGCACGATACCTGTAAAATGGTATAGGCCTTCTCACTTTTGTCGCCATTAGCTAAGACTCTTGAGGAATTCGTGAATTTTACTCAGTTGATCATCATATCCGCCACTAAGTCAACGGCCACACCAAAAGGACAGCGGAGATGCGGCTACCTTTGAATGTGCAGGTCAATGGGTCCATACGAGGGGTTACGCTCGATAGCCTCTATATGCCGTCCGCAAATGCCAGACTATTTGCGATAAAGCCAGAAGCAGAAACAAGGTTCTCAAGAAAAAACCTTGTTAACAACCCACACAGCAATAGGCTGGTCTGTGGAAAATTATGCGGCTCCAGTGTGGTCCGCCAACGTTAATGCAACGCAATGGAAAATCTTCAATCCTGCCAGAATTGCGCCCTGAGGGCTGCAAGAAGATGTTCTCAATAGACTATTTACATGAGGAGCCGAAGATCATTCTTGTGCGTCAACACAACGAGATGTAGGTGCAATATCTGCTTGGGTGTTATTGAAGTAGCCACACAAATCATCACCTTATGGATAAGCAGCCCTCTTCCTAGTCATGTCAGGAAGGATCTTCAAGATCTGGAGAGAGAGAGAGAGAGAGGGCTCAGCCAAAACCCACTCATCTCACCCCATAGCAGCAGAAGAGCAGCAGCTTCCACGACGAACCAGAGTGGTCTTGACAACCTCTAAGATCTGGAAGGTGTAGCTGCCTCAATTCATATTTGAGTTAAATCTCCAACGGAGTTACCTCTCGTCTGATATATCATCAGCTTCAAATATAAACTTAACCCCCCAAAACATCGACAACAGCTCATGTACCACACGAATCTCCCAACACCCTTGAAGACATAAACACGAGCCTGGAGAGAGGTAGGGACCTTCTCCATCTGATTGACGAAATCGGTTCCTTCAGTTTCAATCAAAAAAATCCCTAGAAGGTGAGTCTCACGGAACTATCCGCATGACTTTTCCAAGGACTTATTGATCAAAATAAATGGCTACAGTTACCCCTCCAATGGCGGAGAAGGGTGTGATTGATGTTGGTGTGGCTGCCTTGTCACTGCCCTGTCTCGACATCAACAAGAGCAGCTTCAAATATCGACCGGATTTTTTTAATCTCACCGAACACCATAACTATCGATAACATAAACGTCAGTCTAATAAGATATACGGAACTTCTTAATCTGATTGACGAAACCAGTTCTTTCTGCCTCAGGTAAGAAGTATCCCGACTCTTGAGTCATTCCTGTTACCACGGAACTATCCGAATGGCATTACGATTGACTTCTTGTTCGAAAGAATTCTAACATCGAGTGTGAAGGTGGCTTCGATTACCCCTCAACGAAGGGGAAGACTGTGAGTTGCCGGGATAATGACTGCGATGTGGCTACCTGGGCACTCCAAATATAAATTTAAATCCCCAATCTCCAATCTCCCAAACCCAGTACTCTCGATGACATAGATACGAGCCTGGTGGGATGTAGGGACCTTCTCGATGTGATTGAGAAAATGTACTCCTTCCCTTGAGTCTCTCGGAAGTATCGCAAGAATTCCTATATCGCGTGTGAATGTTGCTTTAGCCAGAGCACAACCAGGAAAATGATGCCAAAGATTTCTGCTAAATTTAGACTTTCGAGGGGTCCCTGAAACTTGAAAAGTTCTTGATATCATCGTCAAAATTGACTTTGTCGTGCTGAGAGTGTAATAGTGTGTACTAGCCTTTATGTGTCTCCCCCTTTAATCAGCTGTTCGACCATATCAATTTTTCGATTTACAAACCCCTAACATTAGCCGTCTTTGTTTTGTTTCTCAACAATCAGCTGTTCAATTGTTCCAAAACACAATCAATCCTGCATAGAACCAAACAAAACCAATCAAATGGCTGAAGAAATCGATGATAACGGTTTTTATCGTGAAGATTTTAGTGCCGAATCTGATTGGGAGGTATTCAATGCCCAGCTGTGTGATTTATTTCAACGATGGGAGCTTTCCAGCTCGAGTGACTGGGGCGGTGCATTTGATGTGAACAGTGCCCAATGGGCAATTGAGGAGGAACAATTGGAGGTAGTAGGTAAACAAATGACCGTAAAATACTACAAGGCATTGCTAAAACCGAATGCCAAAGACGCTAATTTGCCGGCGGATAATGAGAGACCACCATTCCATGAAGATCTAATGCGAGTGGAGAGTACATTGGCTCAACCGACTTTTCTGGATGAGAAAGCCAATGAGGTGCATTATTTGGCCCGCATGTATGGCCTGCGGCGATTTGTGGTCATGCATCCGACACAATTGCAGAATCATTATCTAACAAAAACCTCCCGGTTTAGTTTCTTCCTGAGTTCCATATCGGTTGTGGCTGCCGAAGTGTGTTCTGCAGTTCCCATTTTCCTGCATATACACGACCCAAAATGGAATTTCTTTTTGGGTGTGGGTATGTCATCGTATATGCGCACAAATTTCCATTCCGTGGCCTTGGAACAGGCACCCTCCGAATATTTATATCTATCGGGTCTGGTGAAAATGTTCAAAGAAAAGTTGCCCAGAAATCATGATAAATCTGCTGTGGTCTCGGTGCGTAACACCTATGCCATGGATACGGTGAAGTTACGTGTACCCATGTACGTTCCCTTTGGCATGACCCCGCAGGTGGATGAGGAACGTTCGGTCATAGATGTTTCGTATTTCACAGCATTGCCACATGGCTATTTTCCCGGTTCGAATACCACAATGTTTGCCACATTTACATGGCCTGAATTGATGGATAATATGTTTATAGACTCACCGCTGCAAACACAATTTATACCATCGAAGGCTCCATGTGGCACCCTATATCAAACGGTACATGCCAATTCGTATTTAACTGCCTGTCTAAAGGATTACTACAATTTAATAACTGCAAAAAATACGCTGGAGTCATATGTGGGACGTAATTTCTCCGGTGCCACAGCAATGGCTGAGGAACGCAATCCCTTGGATCAATTGGGTAAAATCGGGGCAACACATCATCGACAACAGTATGTTGAGAGCACCACTACATCTGGAGGGCAAAATAAATTACCCGGACCCATGAAGGAATATGAATTGAATCCAATGTTGTATTATTTATTTCCGAATATAAGACCGGATATGGCATTGTTCCCCTATGAGAGATTGAGTAAAGATAAGGTAAGGGTTTTGCTTTTTGAAAAATGTTTTCTGTTTTTATGTTAAACCGGTCTTTATTTTTTTAGATCGATCCCCATCGCATTAAATCGGCCGAGTCTGATTCTTTGGTATATCGCCTCAGTTGCCTCTTGGCCACTGTCCACGCCCATTTTGGTGGAAAAAGTGGTCTCGCCCAATTGTATGCTGCATTTACACGAGAATTGCGTCAACTTTGGGAATCATGTACTCTTATACCGGGGTAAGTTTTTGCACCTATATATATATATATATATATATATATATTTTTTTTATAATATTTAAATTATATGGAAAATCAGAATAGTTCTCAAAAATTAGTTCTAAAATAATCCTGAATAGGTGTCGGATATTTAAGATTTAACTCTAGTTTAAGACCCGCTGATTGAACAATTTGACATTTTTATCGTAAGTAGTTCTAGGGGGCCTGATAACAAACATACAATTTTTTCTTGCGGAAACCCAAAATTCCTATGATACGGGCCTCCAAAGTTCAGTTGAATCCTTTTATTTGTATGGGTATTAATTTGAAGCAGTTGTATTGGTAATAATTTTTCGAAGAAGTCCACACAACTCGATTTAAAAAGGAGATAATGTCACGTAGCCGTTGCTGGCATTTGTCCATAGGAAAAGATTTTAAATAAGGCTACAACAACAGCAAGAGAATTCCTCGATACTTCACCCTTGATGGGTGTTTTAAGTTCCCTTCATTCATCGTAGACCACCGAATTCTCAACCGAATTTGCTGTAATTTGGTATTTTGGGTTCACATTTGGGTAGCAAATCTTTGCACCAAAAATTATTAATATTGGTTCACTTCTTAACATAGCCCCCATATAAATATACCCCCAAATATTCAGTATTTTGGACAATTTGAGCTCATTTATCAATCCATTTGGCTGTAACTAAGTATTTTGGGTTCGCATTAGGTAACAAATATTTTTTAGCAAAAATCACAAATATTGGTTTACTTTTAGGGATAGCCCCAATAAAACCGTACCTTCCGAATTTCGGTATTTTGGGGAGCTTGAGTATATTTTTCAACCGAATTGGCTTTAATTTGGTATTTTGGATTTTCATTGGGTAGTAAATCTTCCCACCAAAAATTATCAACATTGGTACACTTTTAAGGATAGCCCCATATAAGGGTACATCCCAACTTTCGGGCTTTTGAGATTTTGTGTAGGTTTTTTTTAAACCGATTTGTCTCTAATTTAGTATTTTAGGTTCTTGTTGGTTAGCAAATATTCCTATCAAAAATTATTAATTTTGATCCACTTTTTAAGATGGCCCTCATGTAACGGTAACTTCCGAACTTCAGTAATTCGGGTAGTTTGGGCACGTATGTTCACCAATTTGGCTGTAATTTTATATTGAGGTTTTTTAAATCTTGCCATCAAAAATTATCAATATTGGTCCACTTCCTAATATATCTTCTCTATATATGGGTTCTCCAAATTTCGGTATTTGTAGGAGTTTTGGCACATTTTTCTAAATAAAGTGGATGTATTATAGCATTTTGAGTTCTAATTACGTAGTAAATCTTCCCACCAAAAAGCAATATTGGCCCAATTATTAGGGTGGTTCTCATATAACGGTACCTCCCAAATTTTGGTAATTTGTGGCGTTTAAGTACATTTTTCAACGAAATTTTCATGTAATTTAGTATTTCTCTACATCTCTACACTAAAAATTTTCAATATTGATCTCCTCCTCCGGATTTTTTGAGGGTGAAATAATTGTTTAAGGAACATTTTTAGTTATAAGTTTTTATCCTATTTCATTTCGTCAGAGCATAAACAACCGAACGAATTTGAGGTATTTTGAATGTCCACCTCATGGTAGAGGGTATAAAAAGTTCGACGATATTTTTATTTGTTTCAAAAAAAAAAAAAAAAAAAAAAAAATTGTATTTTTTGTACTTACCTCAGCCTCCTTTCTTCATTAGAAATTAAAATCCATAATTTCTTTACATATGCAATTTTATTTGTCAAATGAATTTGTTTGTGTGTGTGTGTTTTTTAAGCATCTCAATAATTAATAAATATTTCATTCAGGTCTGCTTCATCATCATCTTCTTCTTATTAGCTACTATAACAAATGTACAAAATTAATAATTTTTAAATATGCAACACTTCCGAAACTATATTCTTAAAATCAGAAACCAATTATTCTGATTCAATATTCCATATTCTAGTTTTTTTCTAATATTTAATTAAATCCTCCTCATATATGGCAAACTATAAAGGTATTAATATTTTTTGTTGTATTTTTTATTTGATTTTTTTTTTTAATAACACATTTTTTTTCTTAAAGTATATTTACAAATTTCGAAATGTTTTAATTTTTAGGATTTGTTAGCTTTGATTGTGATAAATGCGTGTGTGTGTATGTGGCTGTGTCTGAGTCTTGTGCATCTAAAATGTGCATTTATTCGTTTCGTTTGAATTTTTCTTAGAGAGTAAATAATTCTAATTCGGTTTTTTATTTTTTAATTTAATACAGAAATTGTTGTTTTTTCAGATAAACATTAATGTATTTCAATAGTTTATAGCTTTATTTTCTTTTGTAATAATTTAGAAATATTTATTTTTGTGTTTTTAGAGGACAACTTTTATTTTTATAATAGCAACTTTTTAGTTACATTTTTTTAATCCATTATGACCTCAGGATTAATATTACGCGTGTGTATGTATATAAATATGTGTGTATGTGTTTGGATTTGTGATGGTGTTAATATTAAGGCAGTTTATTATCATCATTATTTTTGTTTTTAAATATTTCCTAAAGTCTAATATTGATTTTAAATTTATGTATATGTATATATATATTATGTTCTTATATTAATATTTTTATAGTAATTTGTTTTTTATTTAACATTAGTAAAATGTAATTTAATAGGTTTTAGTATTTTTTTTTAATTTTTATTTTTGAATCTAGGAAAAAAATGAATAAACAAATTAACTCTCGATTTCCAAAACGAGTCAATATGATGCGTTACAAAATCTTGTTTCAAAATCAAAAATTATATGGAAACAAATTTTTATACCCTGCAACATATGGTGATGGAGTGTGTATACTCAAATATTACCTCAATTATCAGATCAGATAAAATTATTGATTAGAATAAAATTCTATGGCGATCTATGCAGGTCCGTTTGTTGAAGTCGCGATAGAGCTCTGATATTTTGCCCAGCCATTGCAATTACTTCTAGGATGTTTGGTATTGCAAATGGGATATATGGATCCGTCCGTTTTGGTGTAGCCCTCATAAACGAATACTCCCCAATATTCGGTATTTTCGAGATTTGGCATATTTTTCAACGGAATTGGCTGTAATTTGGCATTTTGAGTTCTCATTGTCTAGTAATTACTCCTTCAAAAAATTATCTATATTGGTCCACTTTTTAGGATAGCCCCCATATAAGCGTACCCACTAATATTCGATATTTTGGGGATTTTGAAGACATCTTTCCGCCAAATTGACTATAATTTTGTATTTTTTATTCTTATTGAGTGTCAAGTCTCTTTACCAAAAATTATTAATATTGACCCAAGTTTCAGGGTAGCCCCCATATAAGCGTATCCCTCATTATTCGCTATTTTATTGATTGGGGGTACACTTTTTTAATCGAATCGACTGCAATTTTGTCTTTGGGGTTCTCTTTGGATATCAAATCTTCCTACCGAAAAATTTTAGGGTACCCGTCATTATTCGATATTTCGGGGGTTTTAGATTAATGTTTCTACCGAATCGACTGCTATTTGGTATATTGTATTCCCGTTGGATATAAAGTCTTCAAACCAAAAATATTCAAGATTGGTGCACCTTTAGGGGTAGCCCCCATTGGGGGTACCCCTCATTCGATATTTTGGGTATATTGAGTAGGGTTTTCAACCGAACTGGCTGAAATTTAGTATTTTCGAGTTTCTTTGAATATCAAATCTTCCTATGAAAAATTTTAATGATATGTCCACATTTAAGGGTAGTCCCCATATAAGCGGATTTAAAAAATTTCCGAAGTGCAGGGATTTTGGGCAAATTTGTCAAGCGAAGTGGATGTACGGTTTTCTGTCCGAATTGACTGTAATTTAATATTTTGGTTTCTCTTAGGGTAACAAATCTTTACACCAAAAATCTTCAAGATTGGCCCATGTTTCGCGGTAGTCCCCATATATTATTCGATATTTTGGGGTTTTTGGATTCATTTTTCAATCGAATTGACTGCAATTTTGTATTTTGGGTTCACTTTGAATATCAAACATTTCTACAAAAAGTTATCAATACTGGTCCAAATTTCATGGTAGCCCCCATATGAGGGTACCCCTCATTATTCGATATTTTTGGGATTTAGGACACATTTTTCAACAGAATTGTCTCAAATGTTATATTTTGGTTTATCATTGGGTTACAAATCATCATACTAGAAATGATCAATATTGGTCTAATTTTTAATGTAGCCCCCATATAACGGTACCCACCAATATTCAATATTTTGGGGATTTTGAACACCTTGTTTCAACCGAATTGCCTGTAATTTGGTATTTTGGTTTCTCATTGTATAACATATCCCGATACCAAAAATGTTAAATATTGACCCACGTTTCAGGGTAGTCCCCATTTAACGGTCCCGCCCAATATTCGGTATTTTGCAGATTTTCAAGATGTTTTTCAACCGAATTGGCTGTCATTTGATATTTTATTGGGTTACAAACAATGGTGGGCAAAATGTTTCTTAAAAAAGGTTTAAGGGGAAATAAAAACAGGAATTATTCTTCGGAATTCATTAAATTTAATATTTTTTGAAAGCATAAATAATACCCAAGGAAGTTCAAAAAATTAAATCATTAAACAAAATTTCGGAACAAAATTCATTAATGTTTATTTTTGTTTTAACATCAAAAAATGTTAAGAGAACGCATCAACGCTGGTGTGCACGTCTGCCCAACTATGGTTACAAATCATCATACAAAAATTTGTCAATTTTGGTCCACTTTTTAGGGTAGCCCCCATATAACGGCACCCCCAAATTTCGGTATTTTGGTAATTTTTAACACATCTTTTTAAATCGATTTACCTGTAATTCGGTATTTTGGGTTCACATTGGATACAATATATCCTCACCAAAAATTAAAATTATCGGTCAACATTTGATAAAAGACCCCGTATAACGGTACGGCCCATTTCGGATATTTTGAGTTGTTTGAGCATATTTTTCTATCGAATTTTGAGGATCAACCGATACTTGGATTTTATTCAAAAACATTTTTTGAGGATCAACCGAGGTTTGGATTTTATAAAAAAATATTTTTTGATGATCAACCCAAGAGTGAATTTTATTACGGATTTAAAAAATTGCTGAGGATTAATTCAGGCTTGGATTTGTTAAGAATATTTTTCAATCAGCAGCGGTAGAGAAGATTTTATTAAAAAATATTTTTGGGGGATCAACCGAGGCGTTGAGTTTATTAAAAAATATTTTTTGGTGCGTGGATTTTATTCAAAAAAGATTTTTTGAGGATCAACCGAGCCGGGAATTTTATTAAATGTTTCTTTTTTTTGAAAAAAAAGGATTTTTTGATGGTTTTTTATAAGTGATTATTTAAAAATTTAAATGATTTTGGTAAACATTTAAAATATAATTAAAAATTTGATATTCCTTATACTTATTACGTGATTAATATTTTTTTTTTATTTCTATATATTTATTTTAATTATTTATTTTTAATTTAATTGCTCCCACTTGCTATTTTGAAATATGCTATTTATTTATTATTTCTAATTATAATCTAATTTAAAATTGTTTGTGTTTTCAACACTTACATTTGCTAAATTCTCCTATGCTATTCTTCTATTATTATTTTTCGATATATATATTTTTCTTTCAATTCTATATCTAATTTAAATGCTACATTGCTATATCGTTACTAATCGACTAAATTATTTAATTTTAATTTATTTTTATTATTTATTGTTTTTTTGTTTGTTTAATTATATTTATTCTAAATACTAATGTTTGCATTTAATATCAATGACACTCATAAAATGCTATTTGTTAATTGGAATTCATTGTTGTTGTTGTTGCTACTGTTGTTTATTTGCTTAGTAAATGGGGAGTCCTTTCCTTCTTCCGATTTCATTGTTTTTTTAATTCCAATCTCTCCCATCTTTTTTTTGCTCTTTTTTTGTTGGTTTTTGCACACTTTGTTTGTGTCATGATATTAAATATTGTTAACTGTCAACTGTGTTTGATAATTTTCCTTATCAATTTTGTTTGTTTTTTCTGTTGTAATATTTATATACATATATATAATTATATATGTGTGTTTTATAGATTTACATGTATATACATAGAAAAAATTGTACAAATATTGTTAGTAGGATTTTGAATAGTTTTTTTTATTATTTTTAATGTTCAGCAAATTAATAGGTCATTGTTAAAGGAAAACCACTTTAAACCAGGCTGTGAATATTTATTTTTTTTATAAAGTTTTGCAAAATTATATTCCATTTTTTTTGAAAAATTTTAAAAAGCTATTTGCATTTCTATTTACATCAATGGCTCTATTTACAATGAAACCTCTTTGTTTTTTTTTTCTATGAATTGAACTAAGAAATATTTTTTTTGTTTTAACTATTTTTTTTATTTATATATACATTTGAATAATTTACAAATTTATTCAAATATTTTTTTAAATTTATTTAATAATAGTTCAACTATTTATTAATCTACTGTGTTATAGTTTATATTTCGCCGTTAAACACCCTACACAACACAAGTTCTTCTTCTCTATGAAATTCATTATTCAATTTGAAATATAATTGAAAGGAAAGAATATCAAAAAATTAAAAAAAAAATAAATTTTGAAGTAAAAAAAAAAAAAAATAATAAATAAATAAAAATAAATACATTAAAAAATTTATAAAAAAATTATTAAAAAATATATATAAAAATTATTAAATGTATATATAAATATATATTATTTAAAAAAAAAAAATTAATAAAATTTAATTTTAAATAATAAATTTTTTTCAAAAAAAAAAAAAAAAAAAAAAATATTTCTTTAACTATTCCAAAGCGAGAACAATTTTTTTGAAAGGTCGACAAGAAGCGTTGATTTTTTTAAATAAATTTTGAAGTCAAAAAAAAAAATAAATAAAATTATTAAAAAAAATTATATAAAAATTATTAATTGTATATATAAATATATATATATTTTTTTTTCAAAAAATTTTAATAAATTTTAATAAATAATTTTTTTTCAAAAAAAAAAAAAAAAATAATAATAATAATAAATAAATATTTTTTTTAACTATTCCAAAGCGAGAATTATTTTTTTGAAAGGTCGTCAAGAAGCGTTGATTTTTTAAAAATATTTTTTTTGAAATCCTCACGCAAGGCTTGGATTTTTAAAACATATTTTTTAAATGTTCAACAAGAGGTGTACATTTTTAAAGAATATTTTTTGAAGGTTCAAAAAGTAAATTTTTTTAAAATATGTTTTTTTTGAGGATAAATACAAGGCGTGAATTTTTATACCCTTCACCACAGTGTGGTACAGGGTATTATGTCTTTGTGCATATGTTTGTAATATGCAAAAGGAATCGAAATAGACCCATGGTTCCTTTTGAGAATATGCATAGAATCACTTTCCGAGACGATTTATGCATGTACAGGTCACATTTATGATCCGAATTGGATGAAATTTGGCACAGCTCATTTGTTTGGCCCGAGGACGAACCCTATTGAAATTGGAAAAGAATCGGTTCAGATTTAGATATAGCTCCCATATATATCATCGTCCGATTTAAGGTAAATGGTGCACCATACAGCCAATATTGGTCCGATTTAAACAAAATTTTGTACAGATAACTGAATTAGGTCTAGATTGATATGTGTCAAGTTTTGTTGAAATCAGTTCAGATTTAGATATAGCTCCCATATATATCATCGTCCGATTTAAGGTAAATGGTGTACCAAAGTTCCTATATATATATTTCGATTTGCACGAAATTTCTCATAGCGTACTGAATTAAGTCTAGAATGATGTGTACAAAGTTTCGTGAAAATCGGTTCAGATTTATATATAGCTTCCATATATATTTTTGTCCGATTTAATGTAAATGGTGCTCCAAAGTCCCTGTATACCTTTCGATTTACACGAAATTTGGCACAGCGTACTGAATTAAGCCTAGAATGATGTGCGCAAAATTTCGTGAAAATCGGTTCAGATTTAGATATAGCTCCCATATATAATTTCGCCCGATTTTGGGTAAATAGTCCACTAAAGCCCCTTGAAATCTTTTGATTTGCACAAATTTTGGAATAGTGTACAGAATTAAATATAGAATGATGCATGCAAAGTTTCATGAAAATTGGTATGTTTTATGAAAATTCTAGCTCCCATATATATTTTCGTCCGATTTTAGGTAAATAGTCCACTAAAGGCCCTTGAAATGTTTTGATTTGCACGATATTAGACAAAGGTTACTGAATTAGGTCGAGAATGATGTGTGATAACTTTCGTGAAAATCGGTCCCGATATAGATATAGCTCCCATATATATTTTCGTACGATTTGAGGTAAATGGGGCACCAAAGACCCTATATGTCTTCCGATTTACACGAAATTTGGCATAGGGTACTAAATTAGGTCCAGAATGATGTGTGCTAAGTTTCGTAAAAATCGGTTCAGATTTAAACATAGCTCCCGTATATAATTATGTCCGAGTTTTTGAAAATGGTGCACCATGGTCCCTATATATCTTTCGATTTTAACGAAATTTTACACACGTAGTTCAAGACTGAATTGAGTCTTGAATGACGTGCGCTAAGTTTCGTGAAATCGGTCCACGTTTAGGCATAGCTCCCATACAAGGGTATCCTCCAATTATCGGCATTTTGGGGTTCTTGAGTGCGTTTTTCAAATGATTTCGCTGAAATTTGCTACATTGGGTTCTTATTGGGTACTAAATGCCTCCACAAAAAATTATAAATATAGGTCCACTTTTTCTGGTAGCCCCCATATAACGGTACCTACAAATTTTCAGTATTTTGTGGGTTTTGATCGTATTTTTCCGCCGAATTAGCAGTAATTTAGTATTTTGAGTTCTTAATAGGTACCAAATCTCTCCACAATTATGAATATATGAATATAGGTAAATTTTTTTAGGATAGCCCCCATATAAGGGTACCGCCAATTTTCGGTATTTTGGGGTACTTGAGCGCGTTTTTCAACCGAAGTTGCTGCAATTTGGTATTTTGTAGTCATATATGGTAACAAATCTTCCTACCAAAAATTATTTATATTCGCCCCCTCTTTGGGGTAATCCCCATATAACCCCCTTTTTATATTAAAATAGTAATCTGATTTATTACGCGTTTTGAGTTTGGTGCTAAGACTCTGTTGTAATCATTTCAACTGCGGAGGATAGCGAGATAAAAAATTAGAACTAAATTTGGAAGAAATTTGGAATTGGTCCAAAGAAACATGGGGGTCTAGAACCAATATTTTGATGAGGCACATTTTCACCGTGTTAAAGTGTATACACCCTCATTAGGCATAAGGCTGAGGGTATAATTATCCATTAAAAATTTCTGAAATTTGTATTATGGTTTACATAATCCGTTTTTAGAAATATCGGTATAGGTCCACTTTTTAATATGTTCCCTATATTTTCATTTCAAGTACTTATCAGTATGTATATCTATGGTGGAGGGTATACAAAGTCCGGCCGAGCTTAACGTTTTTTCACTTGTTAAAATATTTTTTTAAGGGCCTACCAGAAGCATGTACGAGTTTTAGAATAATTTCAGAAGCATCCATTTTTTTGGATATCTTTTTCCTGATCATTTCAAAGCTTGGATTTTCTAAGGAATACATTTTCAAGGTTCCTCTAAAGTCTGTATTATTTCCTTTGGAGCGTATACGTTGTGACAGCCATCATACGCCCCACATATACCACCAACTCCATAGTTCATAGTTTCTTTGTCTTCTCTCTCAAACCTTTTTTGTAACTCTTTTGAATTTGCTCATTTGTGTGCGTCTGTCCTCTTTTTATATTTCAGTGTTACATTTCGTATTGTTATTCCTCTTTGCTTTTTTCTTTTTGTTGTTTCCACAACTTTAACAATTATTTTAAAACTTTTGTTGCTGCTCGTTTTCCCCGAATAATTCGTTGCATTTTTTTTTTTGAGTTTTTGGAAATTTATCTTCGTTTACTCTTGAATAGTTTACAAAATGAGTTTTTTTTTTTGGTTGAAATTTTCTTCAACAATTATGCGTTGCATTGTAAGAATATTTTCGCATTTAAACATTTGGAATGTAATTATAAACTGAGGAAACACAAAAAATTTTTGAGATAATGGTGGAAATAAATATCATTTTTGTAAGTTTTATTTGGAAAAACTTTATAAGTGATAAGCTATTTAAATTGAATATAATGTCTGTTAACTAATGTCGGATATGCGAATAAATCATTTTTTTAACGCTTTGGAGGCTACTTGAACCGGGATAATTGCATCCATGATTTTGAAAATGGTATAAGTCAAAAATTTTAAAAATCTACTTTATCAGCTTTTACTTGTCAAATTTTAATAAAATATTATAATCAGAAGAAAGTAGCAGGATGCCATGCAAATTAGTCGTTAACTGAAATACAGACATTGTTGGTTTTGATAGTGGTATTAGTCCGTGTGTTCACAAAGTAATTTTGTCATGTCTTCAGATAGTGGTTCAGGTAGGATGAAGTAAAACTTTTAATGTTAAAACCTACTATTTAAAGTTAATTGTAGAAATTTTACGACGAATAAATGGAAGTAATGCTCCCAAGAAATGGAAACGAATAAGAATGATATCGTCTTCTGATGATTCAGATGCAGAACCCATACAAATGGATGAGCGCAAAATGAAATCACGAAAGAGGACACGCAATCCACAGAATTATGCACAAAATATAAGAAAAATGAAGAGAGAAGAGTGGAGAGGAATATGAAACAAAAAACTCTAAGCACATGAGTGCTAAACTTTTCGAAAACAAAGATTGTCTTTGTTCGAAGACAGGAAAGCTAATTATGATTATTTTTGGAAATTAGCCAATTTCTAAAAACAGAATCTGTTTCTGTATGGTTTGATTACAAAACAATAAATAAAACAGAAGAGAAAATGGATTCTTAAGTGTCATTTAAGTTCGGAAGTTTCTGTTTGCAAAACATTTTTTTTTTTGGATACTTTCAAAATATCTAACGGAAGATTAAGGCGTGCTTTAAATTCTGAAACACCTGGAATGGATGGTCGTGGCAAAATGGCTAGTTCATCTAGAAAAACAGATGAAGAAAAACTTAATGTAGTACGAGATCATATTCAGAGTTTTCCAGCATGTGAGAGCCATTACATGAGATTAGGTCACACTTCAGGTCGAAAGTATCTCAGTGCTGACTTAGATATTCGAAAAATGAATTTTTGTTATTTGAATTTTGCCTTGTAAGGGCAGTGATCATTTGAAAGTAATTTTAAGTGGTTTGCGATGCCCTTACAAGGCAAAATTCAAATAACAAAAATTAATTTCAGCCGAGCACGGCTAGGGCTCGAACCTAGGTCCTCAGATCAACAGAAATGTTGCCAAGACCGCTTAACGTTCTGAGCCATCAACACTTCCAAAAACGGTTGCGCAAAAACATGTGTATACCAGGAAGCAATTGTAGGTGTGTGGATTAATTATACATCGCTACAACAAAAATCTGCTTTGAAAAGGACTGTAGAATGAAGACAAATGTTGAACTTTGACAAATTTGAATTTAATTCGCATATGCAAGTTTCGCATCAGGGCGGAATAAATACAAGTTATCAACGTACAACATTTGTAAAGCCACATAGCCCAATATGCCTGATGAGCCGCTTAACCCAATGCGAAACGCGTCGCATAATGGTGGGTACGTAGGTTCTTCTCCTGGCTTTCCTTTTCATTGCAAACTTAGATCATCAAGCTCGACTCGAAAGAGTTTATATAACCACTTAATATTCGAAAAATGTTTGGGCTATATGTGGAAAAATGAGATGAAAATAATACATCATATGTAAAGGAGTGGACTTTATATTTAATACTGAGTTCAACCTAAATTTTCATACTCCTCGTAAAGACACGTGCCAAAGGAGTGATTCAATAAAACATAAAATTGAATCATCTAGTAATGAGGACGAAAAGTTGCATCTTATGGAAATTCATGATTCACATCTTAAAAGTCCTGAACAGGCTAGAAAAAGTTTAAAAGATTACATACAAAAAAACAAATGATAACCCGAACGAAATTTACGGATTTACATTTGACCTACAAAAAGCGCTTCCTTATCCAAAACTTTCTGTTTCGGTAGCTTACTATTAGCGCAACATGTATGTATACAATTTAGGGTTTCATAATTTCCACAATGGAAATGCTAAAATGTATGTATGGGATGAAACAATCGCCTCAAGAGGATCACAGGAAGTTGCGTCCTGCATCTTAAAGCATATTTGGGACATTACCACTCAAAAGCATATAATAGCTTACAGTGATACCTGCTCAGGACAATATCGAAACATTAACATAGCTTTAATATGGTTAATATGCTAATAATGTTGAAATTCAATTGATTATAAATTTATGGTATCCGGCCATTCTTTCTTGCCAAATGATCGGAATTTTGGTTTGATAGAAACTAGATTATTGGTTTGATAGAAGATAGATTATTCATACGGCGCTGAGCATGATTATAATTTAATAGAATGATGTAAGATGATTTTCGGTAGTACAAATTAATCAAAAAGATTTTATTTATACAAAACAACTAAAACAATCAACGAATAATAGAAAGAAAAACATCAATGGAGATGCTGTGCCTTGGTTAAAAATACAATGGATCAGATTTCTAAAAAAGGTCCCATATAAGATGTTTTTATAAAACTTCCTTGGATGACAACTCCGAATTCAAAGTATTAGACCTCTCTCGCCTAAAGAAGGAAGACCTAGAATATACGGAAATATTGATTTACTTCCATTATACACAACCATTAGACCAATAACAAAAGAAAAACGTAACGTTATGATGAATCTACTACCCTATATTCTACCGATTTTTCACAAAAACTTTATTTCTCTAAATACTAATGAATAATTTACTTTGTCACAATGAAATGTGTTTGAAGAAAATGTTAATTACTTATAAGATTGTTCCATTGTTTTTGGTATAAGTCATTTATTAAGTCATGCAGTTAATTTTGAAAGTGGCACAAGTCATTCAAACCTTTCAAAACCACATTTTCTTTTAAAAATTGCAATAAATTTCACAATCATAATAAATACTTGTTTGTTGGGACTACTTTAATGTCGAAAAATCATAATCCATAATGCAAAAATATTTCTTTCAAAATCATGGGCACAATTAATTTCTTTTGAATATTTAATATATGGCCCCTGTGGCGTATACATTGTGACAGCAATCATACGCACCCCATAATCGTTTAGAACAATTTCGAATATCTTTACGAAGTAATCATTTAAAAAAAAAACATTTCTTAAATCATTATTTTAAATTTCAACAAGTTCGGAACAAAAAATACAAAAACTAAAAATTAATTTATTACCACTTTTGCTGTATTTTTGCCGCACTCCCAAAGAAGAGAAGAAGAAGAAAAAACTAGTCAAATTTCCCAAACTCACATTTTTCTCGTCATTTCATTTAGAGAATTTTTTTTCGTGTGTCGTCGTTGTGTGAGTGCCCATTGTAAGTGTCCATTCGTAAATTGTTTTCGAAATTGCACAACATTAATTTCTATAAAACATTGCCATCGAAGTAAAAGCCAAAAAATGAGAGAAGAAAAAAAGGACATAAAAAACTACCGACCACTATATTGTCATTTGTAAGCGAAGTTTTTTCTTTGTGTAGTTTGTCTGCTTTCGGCGAACTTCTGTGTTTGGGTGGGTGGTTGCTTGTTCGGTGGCGTTGAAAACATAAGCCTAATTGAAACTTATGTTAGTTGTTAAGTAACTTTTTGTGCTGTCATTCAGAATTGAAGCTCAATTAAATGTGGACCCGAATTTAAATCAAAAAAAAAAAAATAATAATAATAATAATAATATGAAAAATATTTTGAAAGGATCAATGAGTGTGGATTTTTAAAAAAATATTTTTGGAAGGGCCACAGCCCTGATTTTAAAAAAATATATCTTTTGAAACACAACTAGGCGTGGATTTTTTTAAAATATTTTTTGAATGGAAAAGTTGCGTGGATTTCTTAAAATAATGTTTAAAGGAAAACTAGTGTGTATTTTTTAAAAATATTGTTTTTTTGAAATATCAACGGGTGTGGATTTTTTAAAAACTATCTTTCTGTTATCTTCCGCTTGATCCTTCCATCTTATCCGTGGCCCTCCCCTTCTGCGTGAACCATCAGCTGGTTCGCTTTTATATGCCTTCTGGGCTGGGGCATCATCATTCATTCTGACAACATTACCTAGCCAACATAGTCGCACCTGCAGATCGATGTCGATTTCCGAGAATGGCTGGTACAACTCATGGTTCATTCGACGGCGATATTCACAATCAACGCAGATCGTCCCATAGATCTATCTATCTGCTTGCGCAAGTACCCATGCTTCAGATCCATATAACAGCACGGGTAGTATCAGCGTCTTGTAGAGTGTGAGTTTGGTCTGGCGGGAAGTGGCCTTGTTTTTGAGTTGTTTGCTCAGACCATAGTAGCATCATTTGGCCATCACTACCCTACTCCGAATTTCAAAACTGATGTCATTCGTTTTATTAATGGCGGTACCCAGGTATATAAAATCTTTGACTACCTCGAAGCTGTAATTCTCAAGTTCCACAGTTGGTCCGAGTCTACTGGACGTCTACTGGCGCTTTGATACCATCAACTTGGTCTTCTCGCCGTTTACTGCCAGACCCACTTTGGCAGACTCCTTCTCAATTTGTACAAAGGTGGCTGTTACCGCTCGCAATGTTCGACCCATTATGTCGATGTCATCGGCGTAGGCGAGTAACATGTGTTGTTTGGTGTACAGACTGACATTTCTGTTCACTATTGCCTCTCGTATAACCTTTTCTAGCAGGATGTTAAAAAGCTCACACGACAAACTGTCACCTTGTCTGAATCCTCGTTCGGTATTAAAGGGCTTCGAGAGGTCCTTTTCGACTTTAACTGCTGATCTTGTGCCAGTTAAAGTTATCCTGCATAGCCGTATTAATTTTGAAGGAATGCTAAACGCAGACACCTCTGAACGGATAGGGCTATCGATAGCGGCTTTATAGTCGACGAATAGGTGGAATGTGTCGATGTGTTTTTCGTGGGTCTTTTCCAGAATTTGAAAATCTGATCAATGGTGGATTTGTCAGGTCTGAAGGCGTATTGGTATGGTCCAATAATGTCATTGGCCATTGGCTTAAGTCGTTCACACAATACGCTGGATAGCACTTTATATGCGATGGGAAGAAGGCTAATTCCTCTATAGTTAGCACATGTCGTCTTGTCTCCTTTTTTGTGCACGGGACACAGGATGCTTAGGTTCCAATCATTGGGCATGCATTCTTCTAGCCATATTTTACTAATCAGCTGGTGCATGCTACTTAACAGCATCTGACCACCAGTCTGGAATAGTTCGGCTTGTAACCGAAGTCAGAATAGCAATCAATCAGCTGATTGATTGCTATTCTTACTTCATCTTGGCTAGGTGGTATACCTCTATACCATCATCTATTATTGGTTCTGGGGTATCCTCTTCACCGCCACTATTTGATACCAGAAGTTTTTCAAAATGCTCCTTCCAGATCCTCAGCACGCTGTCTGTATCTGTCACCAGGTTTCCTTCTTCATCTCTACAGGAGGATGTGCCTGCACCAAAGCCTTCGGTTTGATGTTGACTCCTTTACATCTCGATTTTCTCACGTCCATGTTTTTCTTGTTATTTCTTCGTTTTTCTGAAAATACGTTTCTCCTCTCTCTTTTTTTCCCGAAAATTCTCCATCGCATTACGCATTACCCTACTGTCCGCAGGGTTGTCCTATACGTTGCGTTTTTCACATCAGTAGCATTACGACACTCCTGATCGTACCACGGATTTCTTAATGGTGGTCTTTGGTACACAAGTGTTGCTTTTGCTGCAATTTGTAGGGAGTGGGCAATTCTCTGCCATTGTGCTTCTATATTATTATCGGGACAAGGGATGCTTTCGTCAAGCAGTTGGATAAGTTGAGCGGAGTAGGCTTCTACTATCAGTTGTGTTTGCAGCTTTTCGACGTTAAATTTCCGTGTTACATTAGATCGCACCTTTGCTGCTACATTAAGATGGGTGCGTACCTTAGCTGCTAGAAGGTAATGGTCCGAATCGATATTCGCTCCTCGGATCGATCGGACGTCTAAAACACTGGATGAAAGCCTTCCGTCTATCCCAACATGATCGATTTGATTTTTCGACGTTCGATCGGGAGAAATCCAAGTGGTCTTGTGTATATCGAGATGCTTGAATCTGGTGCTGCTAACTACAATGTTTTTTGCTGCCGCGAAGTCAATCAACCTCATGCCGTTGTCGGATGTTAATTCATGGGGGCTGAATTTTCCGAATGTGAATTTTCCACAGACATTTTCTCTTCCGATTTTTGCATTAAAATCTCCTAGCAGAATTTTAATGTCATGGCCAGGACAACGGTCATATGCTGTTTCTAGGCGCTCGTAAAATATGTCTTTGGTCTATTCATCTTTATCTCCGGTCGGAGCATGGACGCAAATGAGACTGATGTAGAAGAACTTGGCTTTTATACGGCTTATAGCAATTCGCTCATCTACTGCAGGAGTGAATCTGGAGATGAGGTCTTTTATTCTCCTGTTAACCATAAATCCGCAGCCAAATTCACGTCTCGTTTCATGGCAGCTATAATACAGGGCGTAATCTTTTGATTTACTTACGCCAGTCCCTTTCCATTGCATTTACTGTAAGGCAATAATATCGGCTTTGTACTTCTTGAGTACATCCGCCAAAGCGAGAACTGCGCCTGTTCTGTACAACGTGCGGACATTCCAAGTGCAGATTCGCAGATCGTGGTCCTTTATACGTTTGCGGGGGTCGTCAACATTAGGGTGGTTTGGTTTTCTTTTTCTTTGCTTTTTCATAGTAAGAGGGGGTTTCCGAGTGTGGGCAACTAACCCGACGCCTCAACCCATTTTTTATAGTTCTTATCGGTGAACTCGCGGCACATATCAGCTCTCTATTTCAACGGGTGATAAAAATAGTTACCCCAGGTGACACCGCGGGGAGGTCAGTGTCCACAATTGAGATGAAAGAGGGGCCAAAATAAGCCTGGACATCGCCATGTTAAAGCCAATCAGAGCCGTTGCTTGGTATGTATCATCCTCGCCTTCAAAAAATATTTTTTAAAAAAAAATCACGCCTTCAAGGAATATTTTGTAAAAAATCCACCCCTTCAAAAGTATTTTGTAAAAAAACACGCCTTCAAAGAATATTTTGTAAAAAATCCACGCCTTCAAAAGTATTTTGTAAAAAATCTACACCTTCAAAAAATATTTTGTAAAAAATCCGCGATTTCAAAAAAATTTTTTTTAAAAAAATCCATGCATTAAAAAAATATTTTTTAAAAAATCCATGCCTTTAAAAAATAATTTTTAAAAAAATCCACGCCTTCAAAAAATATTTTGTAAAAAATGCCCGATTTCAAAAAATATTTTTTTAAAAAATCCATGCCTTTTATATATATATATATATATATTTTTTTTTTCTCCCAAGGTCTAACAGGTGAACCTCGAATGATGTGTATTGAGCCTTGTGGAAATGGTTTCAACAATTCTTTTATAGCTTCCGATTTTATTCTTTCCCCTATTGCTTCGCATAATAAAAATTATAATAAAAATCAAACAAAAATCATGTATTGTATATATAAAATGAAAAAATATATATTGCTTAACTTTTATTAATTTTAAAAATATAATAATTAATTTGTTTATACACATTTAAAAAAGATTATAGTAAAATAAATGTTTGAGTACATAATTAAAAAAATATATTAGTAGAAATTAGAACCTGATAATAATATAAGATATTTGTGAAAATGAAATTATTATTTTTTTGTACAAATCATAAAAAAAAATAATTATTTTTAAAAATAAAACAAAATTGCACCTCATATGTTTTTAATTAAAAAATAATATAAATTTTAACGAAAGCTATTGAAAATTTAAGATATTTTTATAAAATATTTAAAACTATTATTGCAGAGGGGTGTGAATATATATATATATATATATAAACAATGGAATTAACTTTGGAAATTTAAGATTGCAAATTAAATAAAACATGCATTGAAAAAGAAATACACATTAAATATAATTATTTTTTTTTTAATTTAATTTTTTATAATATTAAAAGTAGGTTCCTATTTATTTTTAGAAATAAAAATACATAAATTGTTAGGGGGAAATTAGAATATAGTATTTAGTCCAAATGATTTCGAACAGTCAAGTCATTATTGTTTTACAGCATACTGTTGGCACTGTTTGAAATCATTTGAAGTTTTGAAAAAAACATATTTCCGAAAATATTTTTTTTTAATTTTCAAAATTGAAAAAAATATTAAAAAAATATTTTTTTTTAAATACAATTTATACAAAAAATACCATTTTGGAAAAAAAATATTTTTAATTTCAAAAAATATATTTTTTTAAGTTAAACATTTTTTTTTCGAATTTTGAAAACAAAAAATTTTTAAGTTGAAAAACCAAAACATTATTTTAAATTTCAAAAAAAATATATATATATTTTTTTTTTAATTTTCAAAAAATATTTTTTTTTAATTTTCAAAATATATATATTTATTTTTAAATTTCAAAATTTAAAAAAAAATATATTTTTTTAAATAATAATTTAATCATTTACTTTTAAAACAATTCGTTGTGTTTTTTGATGACAACAGTAGAGTGATATCCATTTTTTTTTTTTAAATTTTGATTATTTTTGAAATTTTGAAAAAAATATTTTTTTTTAATTTTCAAAATTTAAAAAAAATTATTTTTTTTAATTTTCAAAATTTAAAAAACAAAAATTTTTCAAAAAAATAACATTTTTTTCATTTTCAATTTTTTTTTTTAATTTTCAAAAAATATTTTTTTTTAATTTTCAAAATTTAAAAAAAAAATATTTTTTTTTCAGAAAATAATAATTTAGTCATTTACTTTTAAAAAATTCGTTGTTTTTTTTTGATGACTACAGTAGAGTGATATCCAAATTTTTTTTTGAAATTTTGAAAAAATATATGTTTTTTTAATTTTCAAAATTTAAAAAAAAATATTTTTCAAAAAAAAAAAATTTTTTAATTTCCAAAATTTAAAAGAAAAAATTAAAAAAAACATTTTTTTAAACACGAAAAAATACAATTTATACAAAATTACCATTTTGGAAAAATGTTTTAATTTTCAAAATTTAAAAAAAATATTTTTCAAAAAAAAATTTTTTTAATTTCCAAAATTTAAAAGAAAAAATTAAAAAAAAACATTTTTTTAAACACGAAAAAATACAATTTATACAAAATTACCATTTTTGAAAAAATATTTTTTTTTTTTAATTTTGAAAAATTTAATTTTTGTTTTAATAATACCATTTTGGTAAGAAAATATTTTTAATTTCAAAAAATATATTTTTTTAAGTAATTTTTTTTTTCGAATTTTGAAAACTAAAAATTTTTAAGTTAAAAAACCAAAGCATTTTTTTAATTTTCAAAAAATATATATTTTTTTAATTTTCAAAAAATATATTTTTTAAATTTCAAAAAATATATATTTTTTAAATTTTGATATTTTTTTTTTTAAATTTCAAAAAATATATTTTTCTTTAAATTTTGAAAATTTTTTTTTAATTTTTTTTTAAATATTTTTTTTTTCAAAAAATAATAATTTAATCATATACCTTTAAAACAATTCGTTGTGTTTTTTGATAACTACTGTAGAGTGATATCCAATTTTTTTTTTTGAAATTTTGAAAAAAAAAATATTTTTCAAAAAATATTTTTTTTTTAAATTTTCAAAATTTAAAAAAAAGATATTTTTTGACGAAAAATACAATTTATACAAAAATACCATTCTGGAAAAAAATATTTTTTTTAAAATTTTTAAAAATTAAAATTTTGTTTTTTAAATTTCACAATTTTTTTTGAATCTTGAAAACAAAAAATTCTTTTGGAAAAATATTCATTAGTTAAAAAACAAAAAAACACCAAAACATTTAAGAAAAAAAAATATTTTTTTTAAATTTCAAAAAATATTTTTTTTAATTTTCAAAATTTGAAAAAAATATTTTTTTTTTTCAAAAAATAATAATTTTAATTTATATATTAATAATTTATATAATTTACTTTTAAAACAATTCGTTGTGTTCTTTTTGACTTCAGTAGAGAGTGACATTCCATTTTTTTTTTTGGAATTTTGAATTTTTTTTTTAAATTTCGAAAAAAAATTTTTTTGAATTTTTTTTTTACAAACAACTATTTTGTGCTAGAATTTTCATCACCACTGTTTATATCGGAGAATGATGATGAGGATGCCACAGAAGTTGTTGTTGTATTTTCTGACAATGTAGTTGTTGTTGTTGTAGAGGTGTTGCTGCTATTAGTTATAGATCTAGTTGTAGACGATTCCTTAAAAGACTCCTTACAATTACTAAATTTGTTTTTGTTATTGCTATCGTTATTGTGGTTGTTGTTGTTATTGCTAAAATTATTATTTTCAATATTATGATTTTTAAAATCAATATTAGACTTAATCGTTGATTCGTTCAATGGATGTTGTTGTTGTGGTTGTTTTTGTTGTTCATAAAATTGTTGCTGGTGTTGAAGTTGATAATTGGAATTTATTGGCGATGATGAGGCGGATGACAGCTGATTCGGATGAACACCAACACCTGCTGGCTGTGTTGTTGTTGTCACAGTGAATATTGACGGCTGCTGTGACATGACCACATTTGTGGCGGAACTTTTAGTGTTAGTGGTATTACTATTAATAATAATGGAACACAACGGTGGCAGGTTAGGTGGTTGTGGTGATGGTAGAGGTGCAACATCAGCTGCCTCTGTTGTTGTGGATTTTAACTTCCGCTTAACTGCTGCTGCTGCCGCCGGAGGATGATGTACAATTTCCTGACGGTCATATTCGTTGAAATAGTTTTCAACAACAATACCATTCGTTTCATATTCTTCGGGTATGGTCGGCGTCAAGGATTTGCCATGATTGGATTGAACATTTTGTGGTCGGGGCACAACATCGGGCGGGGAGGTACAACGGGGATACGAAGAAATGGGTCTTAAATGGTCATAATTGTGATGTTGTTGTTGCGGATGATTGTGATACTGATATGGCTGTCGTTGTTGTTGTTGATGATTATATTGTAAATGATAATGTTGTTGTAAATTATTATACACCTGATCGCCACGATTTGTTGCAGCAGCAGCTCCAGCACTACCAACACCAACACCACCTGAACATTTAATCAAACGTCTTTGTTGTTGCTGTTGTTGTTGTCGCTGCCGCCGCTCCCGCTCCCCATGGCGATTAGGCGTAACGTATTGTCAGAAAAGTTCATCTAAATTTAATACAACATCGAAATATCAGGAAAGCATAACCCGCCCTCATAATGGCACCAATCCATTGCGTGTTGTCGGATTTCTAGCCATATATATGTCCATATCGTGATCGGTCCAATTATCCGATGTATCGCAATAATTGTTGAGGGTGTGTGTCGAACCAGCCGTAGAGTATCTGTGGATTTGGAGAAATTTGAAAAAAAATAATAATTAGAAAAATTCGAAATAACATTAAAAAATGGTTAATAATTTTTGAAAAAATGTTTGGAAATTAAAAAAGAAATTAGAAAAAAAGTGTTACAAAAAATTAAAGTGAAAAAATAATAGAATATTTAAAAATTAAGGGACGATTGTCAGAAAAATTAATTTTTTTTTATTTTATTTTTTGAGTTATTCTACTAGGGACCATTTTTATGGAAAAATAATTTTTCAACGTCCAAAGACTAGAGATTTTAGAACATTTTTTTCAAACCAAAGACTCTTCATCGAGTTTTTAAGAATATTTTTTTAAGGACTAAATCTTTCGTGGCCTCTTTTAAGCAAATTTTTCAGGGACCAAACCCTTCGTGGAGATTAAACAAAATATCTATTTAAGGACCTATGTCTGGAAATTTTATAAACATATTTTTTTCAAAGACCACAGACTAGAGATTTTAGAAAAATCGAGGGCCAAACCCTTTGTGGATTAATTAAATAAATATTTTCCACGGAGATTTTATTGCTAAATAATATATTTTTCAAAGACCAAAGATTTTAGAAAAATATTTTTTTCAAGGACCAAATCCTTCGTGGGGTTAAAAAAATATATATCTTCAAGGATCAAAGTCTCGAGTTAAAAAAATAAATATTTTTTTAAGGTCTGGTGATTTTAGAAAAATATATTTTTTTAAGGGTGGAAGATTTTAGAAAATGCGCTTTGGGAAGTTTTTTTTTTAAAAAAAATTTTTTTGAAGAACCAAAGACTGAATTTCTTCTAGGGTTTTTTTAAGGACCAAACCCTTCGAGTTTTAAAACAATATTTTTTAAGGACCAAAGACTGTAGATGTTAGACAAATATTTTTTAAGGACCAAAACCTTTGTTTTGTTTTATTTAAATATATGTTTAATGAAGTTAAAAAATCAAGGATCAAAGACTTTATTTTTGAAGGACTATCAGAAATATTTTTTGAAGAACCAAAGACTTAATTTTATACCCTACACAACTATGTTGTCAGGGTATTATAGCTTTTTGCAGCCCAAAGAGTTTGTAACGCCGCGAAATATTGGTCTTAGACGCACCATTAAGTATACCGATCGTCATAACTCGACTAGCTGAGTCGATCTAGACATATGTGTCCGTCCGTCCGTCTGTCCATTATAATTTGTAAACACGATACAGGCCACTGTTATGGACCAATCTTCACGAACTTTGCATGTAGGATGGGTTCTGGCCAATGAAGACCCCTATTGTTTTTGGTAAAGATCGGTTAATATTTAGGGGATGGAATGGACCAAAAACTTTATTTTTGTTGCTCCAGAAGCCGCAATTATGGCACGAAATTTTACATGGAGATCGGGCCAAAGAATAAGTATGCCTGTTTTGATAAAGATCGGTCAATATTTAGCGGGTGAAATGAACCCTGACTTTTGTGTGAAAAATGACAAAATTTATATTCTATAGCGTATATATTTACCCCTGAAGTACATAGTACCCGAGAAGTTGATATTATATCCAAGAGGAGTGGTTAACTTTTAAATTGATACCAATTATATTGTCGTAGGTACTCGGATGTGGGAGATACACTTAAATATTTACAGGTATCTCTGTATTCGTATATTATTTAGTAACCCATTATCACTCTAGAGAGCGGAAATATAGCGTTGACCGCTTTGAAATGTTCCATGAGGTTCCTGTTATGGTCAATGACAACGCCTATAATTTTCGGTGATGATCAAATAATATTATAATTGGGATGAAGTGGACCGAAAACCTAATTTTTTGTGTTATTTCCGAGTCGATCTATAGACCACAAATGAATGTCGTATGTCGGCTCCGTCCGACTATACTGCTCCGCTCACTGGTTTAAAAATATATTTAAGGAACCTAGAACCAAAGACTGGAGATTTTAGATAACGATTTTTTCAAAGACTAAACCCTTGGAGGAGTTTAAAAAGATTTCTTTGTTCTGGATAAAAAAATATTTTTTTTAATGGTGGAAGATTTTAGATAAAGCGCTTTGGGAAGTTTTTTTTCTAATATTTTTTTTCATGAACCAAAGACTGAATTTTTCAAGGGTTTTTTTTTATAGACCAAACTCTTTGAGGAGTTTTTAAACAATATTTTATTTTCTTAAATAATATTTTTTTAGACGACGATTTTTTCAAGGACCTTGGTGGAATTAAAAAAAATATATTTTTTCAAGGGCCAAAGGCGAGATTTTAGAAATATAGTTTTCATTTACCAAAGACAGGAGATTTTAGAACATATTTTTACGACCCAAAGATTGGAGGTTAAAAAAATGTTTTTTGATCGATAGGATCCTTTGTTCTGTTTTTAGAAAATATTTTTTTAAGGGCTGGAGATTTTAGAAAAAAAATTTTTAAGACCAAGTCCTTTGTGAATTTTTTTATGTTTTTTCAAGGACCAAAGACGGAATTTTTTCAGGACCATCAGAGGCCATGCATTTGCAATGCCATATTTAGAAAAATATTTTTTCAAAGACCAAAAAAATATTTTTTCAAGGATTAATGACCTACATTAGTTCAAGGCGTAGCTATTTCAACGTCTTACTATGCAAAAGAGTGGATTTTTTTCATTGACTATCAGGGACCATAAACTTCGTTTTGTCAAAGAATTAATTTGTTGTTTAATTGAAGCCTTAGGCATGGGTGACTTTTTTGATGACTTTCAGGTCCATAGACGTGAATACTATTTTTGATGGATTTTTTTAAAGAAGACCAATAAGCCACAAACCTAAAATGCTGATTTTTTTGCTTAAGACCCATAATTTGTATGTAGCACTCCTAAAGTTTAGATCACTAACTCGGTATTTGGGATAGTAAATTTTAATCATTTCCACCTATAATTTGTATGTGGCACTCCCAATGTTAAGATCACTAACTTCGTATTTGGGATAGTAAATTTTAATAATTTCCACACTTTGCATGGCTTATGATCATAGTTTTTATATTCCTGCAAAATGTTCTTTTCGATCCACTTTTAGAGCTCGGATTGTCCTTGAAAAAAAAAAAAATCTCATCAAAGTCATTGGCGTATACATTATGTCAAAACGTATACGCACCGTCTTCCTGGACTGATTTTTCATTCTAAAATGTTTTTAATCCCAATTTACGGCTCTAATTGTCCTTGAAAAAACGTTATTATTTAGCGTATACGCACTCTGTTACTTTATATTTTATTTTTTAATTTATTCCCCCTTAAAATACCAATTTTGAAAAAAATATCATCTGTTTTTCCCAGATTGATTTTTCATTATAAAAATGTATTTTTAATCCCCGTTTACGTCTCAGATTGTCCTTGAAAAATCGTTTTTATTCAGCATAGTCATTAGCGTATACATTACGCCAACAAGTATACGTATCCCACTTCTTCATATTTAATTTTTTAATTAATATCCTTTAAAATAAAAAATAACTAATTCTATTCAAAATTTAGAAAAAATATCATCACTTTTTCCGGACTAATTTTTCATTATAGAAATTTATTTTTAATCCTGATTTACGACTCTAATTGTCCCTTAAAAAGGTAATTGATCAGCATAATCAGTAGCGTATACACGATGTCAACACGTATACGCATTCTGTTACTTCACATTTTATTTTTTAATTTATTCCCCATAAAAATTAACTAATCGATTTCTAACTTTGAAAAAATATCATCTGTTTTACCGCACTGATTTTTCATTATAAAAATTAATTTTTAATCCCAATTTGCCGCCCGAATTGTCCTTGAAAAATCGTTTTTATTCAACATAATTAGTAGCGTATACATTATGTATTATACGCACTCTGTTACTTCATATTTTATTTTTTAAATATATTTCCTTTCAATTACTAATTAAATCAAATTCGTTTTATAATTTAGAAAAAATATAATCTGTTTCCCTGGACTTGTTTTTGATTATAAAATTTTATTTTTACTCCCCGTTTACGTCTCAAATTGCCTTGAAAAATAGTTTTTATTCAGCATAATTAGTAGCCAACACGTATACGCACTCGGTTCCTTCATATTTCATACATTTTTTTAATTTATTCCCTTTAAAATTCTAATTCTTAATATGATTTATAATTTTCAATACAATATTGTCTGTTTTCCTGAATTGATTTTTCATAAAAAAATATTTATTTTTAATCCCGATTTGCTGTCCTAATTCTCTTTGAAAAACGTCATTATTTTACATAATCATTAGCATATACATTATGTCAACACGTATACGCACTCTGTTTCTTTATATTTTAAAATACAAATTAAATCAACTTCGATTTATAATTTAGAAAAAAATATTTTGTCTTTTTTTCGGGATTGATTTTTCATTAAAAATTTTTATTTCTAATCCATTTTTTGGTCCAAATTGTGCTTGAAAAGCCTGTTTTTATTCAGCATAATCATTAGTAGCGTATACATTATGTCAACACGTATACGCACCCCTCTTCCAGCTCTTCATATTTTATTCCCTTTAAAATACAAACCAAATTCGATTATATTTACTACATCCGTTTTCCCTGAACCGATTTTTTTCACATATATCGTAATAAATATTTAATAGTAATTTCTAAAAATAAATTATTTTTTCTAAATTTACTTACACAAACAAACTAGTTAGGTATGTACGTATATATTTTATAGTATTTCTATTTGGTATGTATTTTTGTATTTATTCGGCAAAAAAATAATTGAATCACTTGTGGAGCATCAACGTATCGGTTGTGTGGTTTTTTATTTCTATTTTTTGAAATCTCATAACAAAATTATATACAATTTGTGAAAATTCCTTTAGTAGCCATATCTAAAAGAATTGGAAAGAAAAAATAAAAATGTTTAAATCAATAACTATCTGCTCAATATGATAATGATATTGAAATCTACCGAAAAGCCAATCTAGCTAACTAAACCCATATATACGTATGTTTTGTATGTATGTATGCTCACCAAAACAACAGTACATGTATCTCTATATATATTTATTGTCTCCAACTACAAACACAAATGTAATAATAGTAATAATATCAATAGTAATTGGGAATATGTTTAGCTCCAGGAAATACAAATGATTTGTGTATAATGACATTTTTTCCCCTCATATATATATATATGTCTATATATGATTGTGAATATATATATATTTGTATGGAATATGCTAATAGTAATATAAGGGTTTCTGTGTGTATTTTATTTTGAATACTGTTTGATAATGATATTTTAATTTTGTGTACTGTCTCTCTCTATATGTAAATTATTATTTTGTGTAATATCATGGGGGCGTATACATTATGACAACACTTATACGCAATGTGATACATTGTTTTGCTAAGCAACGTGTAAACAATGTAATATAATGACATTTAGGGGTTTAATGTTAGATTTATATGGAATTTTTTTAAATATGATGAGAATTTGTTTTATATTGCATATTTATATTAAAAAAATGTCCTTGCTGTAAGATTTTTGTTAGAGCCAATAAACCCACCGTGTCCCAGGATCGGTGTATAACGTTAAAGATTACTAGAGAATATTTTATCCAAAGAATAAAATATAAATTGTTATTATTATGTTATATTCGGTTAATTTTAAGATTTTGGAAAATATTTTTCGAAAGTCCACATCATTTGTGGTGATAAAAAAAATATTTTTTGCAACGCTAAAAAACTGGAGATTTTAGAAAAAAAATTTTCTAAGACCGATGACTGTAAATTTTAGAAAGAATGATTTTTTTCAAGGACCAAAGCCATTATTCAAGGACCATACCCAATTTATCATAAGATCATAGGCCTCAATTTATTGTAATCAGACTGCTTTGAACAGAAATTTAATTTGACAGCTATTATTGCCTTACAGGAAATCCGAAAGGGACAGACGTAAGTAAATCAGATGATTACGCACTGTATTATAGCTACCATGAAACAGGAGAATAAAATACCTCGTCTCCAGATTCACTCCAGTAGATGAGCGAATTGCTATAATCCGCATAAAAGCGAAGACAAAGATGATCAGACCAAAGACATATTTTACGAGCGCCTAGAAACAGCTGCTTTGGCCATGGCATTAAAATTCTGCTAGGAGATTTTAATGCAAAAATCGGAAGGGAAGATATCTTTGGCCCCACTGTCGGAAAATTCAGCCTTCATGAAGAAACATTCCACAACGGCTTAATGTTGATTGAGAAGAAGTACAAGCGACTTAATATAATGACCCAGGAATTAAACATTTTATGTACGTTTTTAGCGAAAATAATACCCATCGGGATAGTAGGTCTACTAAAGGAATGGGTAAATATTATTAACGACGAGTTGGAAGAACTGAAATATCGTGCATCCGAGATACATAAATTCGAAACTGAAGCGGATTACTCAAAAAATTTAAACCATTATAAAGTAGATAACATCAAGCGGGATTATCTGGAATTCTATTAGCCAATTTTCTCGCCAAGAACTACACAATGTATGATTTTGCAGTAGAGGAAATCTACAATGAAGCTGACTATATGATAAGCCGATGTGACGACGCGAGACATGATTTGGCAGAATATTATTAACGACGAGTTGGAAGAACTGAAACAACTTGCATTCGAGATTAACGATGAGAAAATAAATTCGGAATTGAAGCGGATTACTCGAATGTGTGAAATCATTATAAAGAAAGTGAATGACATCCAGCGGGATTATCTGGAATTCTATTTACCAATCTTCTCGCCGAGAACTACAGAATGTATGATTTTGCATTGGAGGAAATCTACAATGAAGTCGATTATGTGACTAACCGGATAGTAGGTCTACTAAAGGAATGGGTTAATATTATCAAAAATGAGTTGGAAGAACTGAAATAACTTGCATCCGAGATTAAGTGAGGAAAAATTAAATTCGGAACTGAAGCGGATTACTCGAATGTGTGAAATCATTATAAAGAAAGTGGATGACATCAAGCGGGATTATCTGGAATTCTATGTGCCAATTTTCTCGCCGAGAACTACAAAATGTATGATTTTGCAGTGGAGGAAATCTACAATGAGACATGATTTGCATTCCGAGATTAAGGATGAAAAAGAAAATTCCGAACTGAAGCGGATTACTCTAGTGTTTGAAACTATTTTAAAGTGGATGGCATCCAGCGGCATTATCTGAAATTATATTTTCCAAACTTCTCACCAAGAACTACAGAATGTATGATTTTGCATTGGAGGAAGCCTACAATGAAATTAACCGATGTGACAACGAGACACATGATTTACGAAATGATATCACTGAAGACATTGTACCAGGAGCTCAGAAGATGCCGATATTGAGTTTTCTGCCGAACATCCGGTGAATTGATAAAGTTTTGATAGATCTACTATATACAGCGCTTGAATAATTGCATTTTATAGTGGTTAAATGATTTCTGGATTTTTAAGTTTATTATATGCGTTTATATGATTTACATTGACTCAAGATAAGTTCGAGGTCCATCTTGCAACATGAAAACAAAAGTCTAGCATATAACATAGAGATAATATTGAATCTAATACTTATCAGAAGGGATACCTTCTCTCTGGCAGAATATATCCTTCTGTTATAAATAGACTCTTAATTATTCCAAAGGGCTTGTATATAACCCACTAACTTAATTCTCTATCCCTTACCGAATGTAGTGGTAGTCTTAGCGTAATAGTTCATAGTTAAAAGAAGTTATACGATCTTCATGTACTACCTAACCTAGAGTGAAAATCTTATTCTGAATATATTTTACTCTTCCTTCTATTTATTGGTCACAATTTTTTATTGAAGACCCTAAACATTTTTTTTATTGAAGACTCTGAATATGAGCTCTTTAATTTTATACCCTCCACCATAGTATATAGGGTAGATTAGTTTTGTTTTTCCGTTTGTAACGCATCGAAATAATCAATTCCGACCCTATATCGTATATATCGATTAGCGTAAAATTCGATATGACGATTTAAAGCATGTCCGTCTGTTGTAATCATTCTAGCGTCTAAACGAATTGAGATAAATCGCCAAAATTTTACATAGAGTCGCATTTTGTCTTCAGGCAGGTCAGTTCGTCTGTTGTAATCACTCTAGCGTCTAAACGAATTGAGATAAATCGCCAAAATTTTACATGAGTCGCATTTTGTCTGCAGGCAGGTCATGTTCGAAGATGGGCTATATCGGTCCGTCTGTCCGTCAGTTGTAATTACTATAGCGTCTAAACGAATTGAGATAGATCGCCAAAATTTTACATAGAGTCGTCTTTTGTCTGCAGGCAGTTTATGTTCGAAGATGGGCTATATCGGTCCATATACCAATTTTCGGTATTCTAAGGTTCTTGAGCGTGTTTTTCAAGCGAATTCCCTGAAATTTGGTAAATTGGGTTCTTATTGGGTAGTAAATCTCCCACTTAAAAAATATAAATATCGGTCCACTTTTTCTGGTAGTCCCCGTATAACGGTACACCCAATTTTCAGAATTTTATAGGGTTTGACCGCATTTTTCGCCCGAAAAGGCTGTAATTTAGTACTTTGAGTTCTTTTTGGGTAGCAAATCTCTCCTTAAAAAAATTATAAGTATAGGTAAATTTTTTTCTGGTAGCCCCCATATAAGAGTACCCTCAAATGTTCGGTATTCAGGGGTTCTTGAGCGGGGGTTTTTCAACCGAATTCCCTCACATTTGGTACATTGGGTTCGTATTGGGTACCAAATTTCTCAATTAAATTTAAATGTAGGTCCACTTTTTCTGCTAGTCCCCATATAGAGGTATCCGTAATTTTCGGTATTTCGGGGTTCTTGAGCGCGTGTTTCAAACGAATTCTCTGTACCAAAAGTTATTAATATTCGCCCCCCTTTTAGAGATAGTCCTCATATAAACTTTTTTATATTAAAATAGTTCGATTTGTTCCGTGTGTTTGTGGTTGTCCCCATATAGGCGCATTCTAAGATAATATGGAGGATAGTCGTGAAATTATTAGGAGGTATGTTGTGATGTTCCATAAATCCCAAAACAAATATTAACTAAACACATAATTAAACCCCACACCAAAGAAACGCAGTATTGCGATACGAAAGGAGGAGGAGGATGGGAAGGAGAAATGAGGGTGGAGTACTCTTTGCATGTTGTCATTCCATTTCATTGTCACTGGAGCACAAGAAATGCAACCAAGCAGGCAACAACAACATGCAATGCACGTCCAAATCAGACCAACCCGGCCAAAGTTAGTAACACACAAAGAACGCATCCTCAAAATGCTAGGCCGTAGAGTAGACCGTATAGTATAGCACAGTTTTGGTTCCACAAAATGGTGTCGATATATTTTTTAGCATAGATTTGTTTTTGTGTAGAAAAGTGGGTCTATTACCAGAGTCAGATTTGTTGTTCTTTTTTTAGAGAGTTGTTAAGTGACTCGTGCTTTGGAGGAAGATGTCTGCACATTAGGTATTTTGAAATGAAGAAGTGGGAGAACGAGTTGTTTAGTGGATAATGTAGTGTAACAGATTTTGTTGTAGTAGTTGTTTGTTTTTGTTGCTGCTGTTTTTATTGTCAGCCTACTTACCGACTTCCAGGTCGATGACTGTGTAAATGCGTGGCATTTAATTGATCGCGTGATCTAGAACGCGGCCGTGAACGGCGTGTACTAGACGCCACACTTGTGGGTCCACCACCACCGATGCCGCCGGCGCCACCATGTATTGAACCGGCATAGGAGGCACGTGACATTCTCTCCGAGGGTGCAGCAAGTGACTGTCGAGATTGACGCAATTCGGGTCGTGAATTAACTAAATTCGATGGAAATGCGGTGCCCAAATAGCCGCGATGTGAATTATTTGAAAAGCTATGCTGCGATTGGCCATCAGCAATGGATCTGGTTTATATAGTACATATATATTTGTTTTTTTTGGAATGATAATGATTGTGTTGTGTGGCGATAGGGTGTTGTTGTTTTTGTATAATCGAGTGGGTGGACATAATGAGTAATGTTGATGATTTGTTGTTGGTGTTTTCGTGAAATAAAAGCAAAATAAAAAATAAATAAAAAACATTTAAAATAAAAATAATACACAACTAAAAAAATAATAATATTACAACAAAACACAAATTATTACAACAACAAAAATATTTAATAAATAAATCTTCCAACCGTAAGCATTCTACGAAAGCTTAGCAGCAATATTTTTTTTATTATTTATTCATGAAATCGCTGTCTAGCTTACCTGGGTTTCGCCAGCTTTCCTGGCATTCCCGAGAAATGGCTACGCATATCATCTTGATTGTCCATGGGATAGGCACGTGGTCGGGGTATTGAGCGGCCACTATAGGCTGATACTTGATCCCATTCCTGGAACAAGAAACAATTTTAAAGGGCATTAACAAATTAATTTAAAATTACAAAAAAATCTAATGAAGATGCGGATTTTTTTAAGAACAATTATTAGGCATCTAAATAAGGCTTGGATTTTTTTAAAAATAATTTTTTGAAGCAACTAAACAATGAACGGATTTTTTTATTAAAACCTGTAT
>NW_026882460.1:0-39883 GCF_032173495.1 Musca vetustissima
CAATTTATTAAGTTAAATATGTATTTCGCATTTAGGACCGGGTATTCAATTCTTGTTCTAAAATATTTATTTATTAAAATGTCAAGAAATATCCCAGTTTGTATTACTATTTATTTAGTTTTATGTAGTAAAGATATTAAATAAAATCACACCGAATTAAAGAATATTTATGTTAATTACATAGCCATACAACTATATTTGTTAATATTCTTTTATTTAATTTTCAAATATTGGTTTAAAATTACTGCAAATATTATATTTCCTTGGATAAGAATAAAGGTTTCATTTAATTTGGAAAAAGTTTCATTCTATTTGTAAAAGGTTTCATTCCATTTGTAAAAATTTTCATTCTATTTGTAAAAGGTTTCATTTAATTTGGAAAAGGGTTCATTTAATTTGGAAAAGGTTTCATTTAATTTGGAAAAGGTTTCATTTAATTTGGAAAAGGTTTCATTTAATTTGGAAAAGGGTTCATTTAATTTGTAAAAGGTTTCATTTAATCTTGAAATGCTATATATGGAGCTATATCTAAATCTCAATGCATATTCTCAAAAGGAACCATGTGTCTATCTCGTTCACCACAGAGTGGTGAAGAGTATAATTACATTATAGTTTAAGATTTCAATTGCTGGTTGTTCTTGATTGAATTTGGCTTCGGCATAAAATAATTAATATTGCGTCGGCCTTTTTGTTTTATAACATAAGACTAGCTGGACACGTGGCACTACGCTGCCCCTGCCAGAGTTATCAACGTTAAATTTGAATTGCAGCTGCAATATAAACTTATTTTAAGATTAGGTAAACCCTGGATTTTTGTATGCTCTATGCTTAACACTACAAAAACATGTGAAATGTCCATGTGTTCTCCTGCCTTACTGATTGGAAACTGACACTAGTTGCATTGAAGTTATTGAATTTATCACGATTTTCTGTAATGGTGGTAATTTCTTTTATTTAAACCTAAAAACAGTATTTTTCACAAAGTGACAAAAATTCAAAAACTATACTGGTTGTTACTGTCAGTACAGATAATGCCACTCTGTTACAACCTCCAAATGTTTATTTTTTTAAGAAAAACTATTTTAAATTCATATATGATACAAAAGCCATATAGGCCAATAAAGTAAATTCGTTAATACTGTAATTTTTAGATGGAATGTGTAAAATGACTTAGAATTTTTTATAGTACAATTTATATAGTAGAGTAACTTCTGGTAATGTGGACCATGCGTCAAATGTGGACCACCCCCCTATCTAAGAAAATGCTTGAAATATGCCAATGCCGCCTTGATAAATGTTTTCCTAATTAGTGAAAACAAACATCAAACTTGGTTTTTAATAAATAATTGCAATGTTGAAAATTTAGTAGGTGAAAATGTAGCTCCGATTTTAAAAGTGTGACTTGAAAATTTTTTAGCACAATAGTCGAACGATTTTGTAACATAGTCGAACATTTTGTTTTTCTCAAATATAAAGAGGTTATGTGGGTTTCTTGTTTTCTTTAACAAAAATACACGTTTATCTGTAATTACTTTCGGTTATTTTTAAATTTTTATTCATTTTTGAAGCCGATAATTATTTTTAAATAAAAATATTCAATGTCGGGTAATGTGGACCACTATAAAAAAGTGGGACATTTTAATGAGGACGAGTTCGAAACAAGGGCGCATTTAATATGCGAGGAGGTATTCTATCCTCTGAAAACTCGATATCCGAAATTATAGGTGCCTCGGTTGGATAATGAAGCAAAATACCGCAAATGGGGCGGTACCCTTAATTGGGGGCTATTCCAAAACATGGACCCATATATTTTTGCATTCATTGTTACCCATGAGTGCAATAAATTGAAATTTATCACAATTAATCCACAAACTACCTTTAACTTACTGATCCTCATTACCCACACATACTGGTCCACATTACCCGCCAAGTTTTTTTTATTTGCAGTTTAGAGCTTTTTGAAATATAATGCAATAACATTTTTATGGACAAATATATATAATTTTTGACCTGGAATATAATTAGCCAACAAATCTACCATGCTGTGCAAACAATTTGTTTTTATTTTTTACCGTTGTTACGCCCACAATATCAAAAAAAGAAAATGGTGGTCCACATTACCCGAAGTTACTCTATAGACTATAGCATTATTGATATGCGAAAAAACCGTAACTCAAGTGGCAGTGCATTATAACATAGCACAATTATTCCAAATTCGAGATATCAAAATTTTGGGGTTTCTGGAGGAGTGTGTGAAAAAATAACATCCTTAAGTGTCCAAGGAAATTATTTTTAATGATACTGTAAAATAAATCTAAGAAGCGATAGTGAGTAAATCTTTCAAAAGAACATCCAAGAAAGCGAGGAACATATTTCGACACGTGAAGTACCACACTGTGGTATAGGTATTACGTCTTTGTGCATATGTTTGTAACAGGCAAAAGGAAAAACGAGATAGACACATGGTTCCTTTTGAGAATATGCATAGAATCACTTTTTAAGTCGATTTATGCATGTCCGTCCGTCCGTCTGTCCGTCCATGTATTTTTGTTAACAAAGTACAGGTCGCATTTATGATCCTATTTGGATGAAATTTGGCACACTTATTTGGCCCAAGGACGAACCCCATTGAAATTGGGAAAAATTGGTTCAGATTTAGATATAACTCCCATATATATTTTCGTCCTATTTTAGATAAATAGTGCATCAGAGTCCCTATACATCGTTTGATTTGCACCAAATTTCTCATATCGTACTGAATAAAGTATAGAATGATGCGTTTTAAGTTTCCTGAAAATCGCTCCAGATTTAGATATAGCTCTTATATACATTTTCGTCCACATATATCTTTCCTAATGAACTTAGTATAACATATAAGTTAGATATAAATGCTGCACCGAATTCCCCAGGTGGGTCAGATTTTAAGTAAAATGTGTACCAAAGACGCAAAGTTAAATAGTTTATATAACCTAGCATGTGGAAAGTTTTATTTAATCGGTTCATTGGATAGAGCTACCATACATATTTTCTCCCGATTTTAACTAAATGATGCACCAAGAACTCAAAATATGGCCGATATTCTGTGACAAGTTTCGATGAAATTGGCTTAATTTTCGATATAGCTTTTATACATATTTTAGTCCGATTTGAAGTAAATGACGCACCAAACTCCTCATGTTTATCAGATATGTATTCAAATAATCAACGGGTATCCGATTGATATATGCTTTAAATTGATTTACATAATGTTGTCCCATTAAAAAGAACCAACTAAAGGTGTATCTAAATTTATCATATCCCAGTCTCCAATTTTTAACGTTTCTTCTAGATGATCAAAGGATTTTAAATTAAAATGCACACTATTCACTTCAGTGTTTTTTTTTTACCAAATAAAATTTTTTCCAAATTTCAGTGTTTCACAAAACTGACAAAAATTGAATGCCAATCATTTAATTCATTTTATATTAATTTTATTTCAATATACATACATATGAATTTAATGATTTATTTAATGATATTACTTCGCATGCACACAGACTTTAAAAGTTTATCTAACCTATGTTCAAATGCAATGAGGAATACATTTTACCTTGATTGTAACACGCTGATTGTGTTGTATGGATGCGTATTTACACCCATGTTACTCTAATATATTTTTAAGGTATGGTTACGGTTGATGATATAACTCCGCATCCACGCGGAATCTTAGAAGTTTATATAACCTATGTTATTCCCAAGGCACGTCATGGCGTTCTGTGAAAATCTCAGTAGAATTGTTCATGTTTTCTATTTTCAATAAGCTGATTTTGAAAATGCTGTAGAAAGTGAATTGCCGTTTGTCGCACCATGTTCATTTTTGTATAGATGACGTGTATTTACACCCGCGTTAAACTGACAAATTTTTAAGCCATTATCTATTTACAGTTTTTAAGATATACGCATATTCAGGCTTATAATTTTTGAAGTACAGTACTGATTTGTGTATACAGTCCGAATTATTTAAACCACTTCATACTCGAATTGTACGAACTCTGTCATTAGAATATTTTTTTTGATTCCAATATTTCTATCTTTATAATTTTCATAAAAACAAATTGCGAATCGGCAACACCTACATAAAGGTGGTTTGTGAACTTAGTAAACACGAATATTCACCATTGGATAATATATATCCATGGTTTGTATATTTACTATTACCAATTTTCAACATGGCCTAGTCTATTAAAATTAGGAGCAATTTCTATTGATGGGTACAGGGGAAACAGTAGCCCGTTTCCCCTGTACCCATCAAAAAATTAAGTTTCCTATATTACTACAAATGTACTCAAAAATCGGCTGTGAAAATTTCACTGATCGAACAAACTAACAAACAAACAGAAATTCATTTTTATACCCTTCACCACACTGTGGTACAGGGTATTATGTCTTCGTGCATATGTTTGTAAAAGGCAAAAATAATCGAGAGAGACCCATGGTTCCTTTTGAGAATAGAATCACTTTCTGAGTCGATTTATGCCCAAGGATGAACCCAATTGAAATTGGGAATAATCGTTTCAGATTTAGTTATAGCTCCCATATATATTTTCATCCGATTTAAGGTAAATGGTGCACCAAAGTCCCTATATATCCTACGATTTGCACGAAATTTGGCACAGCGTAATATATAAAGTCTAGAATGATGTGTGCAAAGTTTCGTGAAAATCGGTTCAGATTTAGATATAGCTCCCATATACATCTTCCTCCGTTTTAAGGTGAATTGTGTACTCAAGTCCCTATATATCTTTCGATTTGCACGAAATTTGGCAAAGCGTACTAAATTAAGTATGCAGTAAATGATGTGTGCAAAATTTCGTTCAGATTTAAATAAAGCTCCCATATATAGCTTCGCCCGATTTTAGGTAAACAGTCCACTTAAGTCCCTATAAATCTTTTGATTTGCACTTCATTTGGCATAGCGTACTGAATTGCGTCTATAATAATGTGTGCTAAGTATCATGGAAATCGGTTCAGATTTAGATATAGCTCCCATATGTAGTTTCGCCCGATTTTAGGTAATTGGTGCACCAAAGTCCCTGGAAACATTTTCATTTGCACGAATTTTGGCATAGCATACTGAATTAAGTCTAGAATGATGTGCCAAAGTTTCGTGAAAATCGGTTCATATTTAGATATAGCTCCCATATATATTTTCGTCCGATTTTAGGTAATTGGTGCACCGAAGTCCCTATATATCTTTCGATTTGCACGAATTCGGTATAGGGTACTGAATTAAGTCTAGAATTATGTTGCTAAGCTTCGTGAAAAGATCCATCGCTAGGCCGATTGACAGAACGTACTGAAGTAATATAAATTAATCTCTGGCAATTTTCCCAGAAATCGGTTCAGATAAGGATTTATAACAAAAACCGTCGTCTGTTAGGATACATATGTAGAATATACCCAAAGTGGTGCAGGGTATTATATAGTCGGCCCAGTCCGACTTTACTACTTTCCTTACTGATTATATATATATATAGATTAAATAAAATCTATCGGGATTTTTATATAGGAGCTATGGTATGGTAAATTGACGCTAGGAAAAAACGACAAACAAACAACAGAGACTCAGATTTAAAACTGGGCATGGACCTTGAACATCCCGAAAATGATGCGTGATGTTTAAGTGGGGTTTATTAATAAACGTGGATACATGTCAAGAAGTAATGTTTAAATCCAATTCGGCTGAAAAGTGTTTCCAAAATATTGAATAATACCTCATTGGACAAATATTAACTTTTTACAATAATTTTCCGTGACAAATGTTTAGTATAACGCAATGATAGATAGTAGATATATAAATATAGATGTATAAGGAAGAACCTACATCGAAAATCTTCTGCAAAATTCATTTCACACCCCCATTATATGGGACTATGGCAACAAATTTACCTGTATCACAAGATTTTGTCAACTATATCTTAGTAAGACAATTAATGAACCACAAAATTTTCAAACAAAAGCCTATTCGGCCAAAAAGGTGCAAATACAAGAAGCTAACCCAAAGCATGGGGAATTTTTATCATTTTTTGTGGAGAGATTTTCTACTGAAATATTAAATTACATCCATTTTATTGATGAAAATGCTCACCGACAATTCTGTTGGGAAGATTTTAAACCCAAATACCCTATATACCGCAAAATTATTAGGTATCGCCGCGTAAAATAACTATAGATTACTTCTAAGATGTTATGAGTCAACAATGGATCAAATTGGTTCTCTTTTTAGACATTGATATCTCGCTATATACATATATTGTTGTATTTTTGTATATTGTAATACAATTTAATTGCGTACATATTTCCAATATAGTCATTCATTCTAGTCCTACAATTATTACATCATACATATATCGTTAAGATATAACATGACTTGTCATTAACATGACAAACTTTATTTGTTGGCTTTTGAATGGGATATAATATAACAAATGGAAATAAACTTTACGACAAACCATCAATGACTATCGAATATGAAATTAATTTAATTATTTTTTATAAGAACTCCATTGAAATCAGTTTGTGGTTATCTTTTAAAAACACATTACTAAAATAATTTCTTAGAACATATAAAGTTGTTAAAAATATTTCCAATAAATTGCTTAAACATTTTTTTTTGGTTTGGCTATTGTTACTGCCATCTAAACGACATTAACCACATGTTCAACAGAATTTACTATATTATTTTTGTATTTATTGATCATAAACCACAAGAATTGGTATAAAAGTGTTTTCTAATAAAACGTATTTTAGAATTGCATATGTTTACGACAAAAAAAAAACTAAAATTGTATCAACATATACAACTAATGTGGTGTATTTATAGTATGTAAATATATTTTGTTGTTATACCCTACACAACTATGTTGTTCCCTCCGGAGGCCCCAATTATGGCCCAAACATCGTGAATTTTTTCATGGTGAATGGGATCGGGCTAAAGAATAAGCATGTGTGTTTTGATAAAGATCGGTCATTATTTAACGGGTCAAAAGGACACTGACTTTTGAGTGAAAATAACAATAATTTTATTCTAAAGCGTATATATTTAGCCCTAAAGGACTTAGACCCGAGAAGTTGATAGTATATCCAAGAAGAGTGGTCGACCTTTAAATTGATGTACTCGGATGTGGGAGTTACACTTAAATACTTTCAGGTGCTTATTTAGTAAACCATTACCACACTGGAGGGCGGAAATATAACGCTAAAATGTTCCATGAGGTTCTTGTTATCGTCAAGGACAACGCCTATAATTTTCGGCGATGATCAGATAATAATTTTGGGATGAAGGGCTCAAAAACTTAAATTTTTGTGTTTTTTCGAGTCGATCTATAGGCCACAATTGGAAGCCGAACATCACCTTCATCACTTTGGGCATATTCTACATATGCATCCTAAAAGACGTCGCCTTTTCGAAGGAACATTGTGATTTTTATCTATCTCTAAACGGACTAACATCAATCCCTACACATGTCATTCTGCAACCTATGCTAAATTTTGTTAATCGATTTAAAGAAAACTTGACGCAATTTATTCGGTATGCTGCACTGTTTAAAATTTAATCTGAATCAAACACCCATTGATTATTTGCTGTACAATAAACATGAATAAATCGAAAATATATATGGAAGCTATGATATATCTATATCTGATCCGATGTCAAGGAAACTTGCCAGAGATTAATTTATTTTAAATTCAGTACGTTGTGTCATTCGGCTTAACTATATAGGAGGTGTATGTAAATCTGAACCGATTTTCCCGAAACTGTGCACATTTCATTGTATATTTAATTCAGTACGCTATACAAAAATCTAAAGAAAAAAGGGCTTTGGTGCGGCATTTACATAAAATGGGACGAAATTATATATATGAGAGCTATATCTAAATCTGAACCGATTTTAACGAAACTTAGCACACGTCATTCTAGACGTAATTGAGTACGCTATGCCGAAATTAATGCAAATTGAAGGATTTTCAGGCACTATTGCACTATTTACCTAAATATAATGATTTTCAGCGATTTTAGCAATGATTTTCGGCGATTTTGACAACATTTACTTAAAATCGGGCGAAAATATATATGGGAGCTATATCTAAATCTGAACCGATTTTCACACATCAGTGTAGACGTAATTCAGTACGCTATGCCAAAATTCGTGCAAATCGAATGATTTTCACGGACTTTGGTGCACCATTTGCCTAAAATCGGATGAAAATATATATGGGAGCAATATCCCTATAAAAAATAATTAAAAAAGCTTAACACATTCGAAAGCGGTAACAAAATTACAATGATTGTTTTAGATAGATTATCATATAAACATGATTTTAATATTTATTATTTTAATGTATATACCGTTTTTATACCCTTCACCACACTGTGGTACAGGGTATTATGTCTTTGTGCATATGTATTAACAGGCAAAAGGAAACGAGATAGACACATGGTTCCTTTTGAGAATATGCATAGAATCACTTTCTGAGTCGATTTATGCATGTCCGTCCGTCTGTATGTCCATGTTAAATTGTAAACAAAGCATTTATGGTCCGAATTGGATGAAATTTGGCATAGCTCACTTATTTGGACCAAGGACGAACCCTATTGAAATTGGGAAAAATCGGTTCAGATTTAGATATAGCTCCCATATGTATTTGCGTCCGATTTAATGTAAATGGTGCACCAATGTCCCTATATACCTCTCGACTATAATGATGTGTGTTAAGTTTCCTGAAAATCGGTTTATATATATATATTCGTCCGACTTAATGTAAATGGTGTACCAAAGTCCCTATATATCTTCTGATTTGCCCGAAATTTAGCATAGCAAAATGGATTAGGTCTAGAATGATGTGTGTTAAGTTTCGTAATAATTGGTTCAGATTTAGATATAGCTCCCATATCGTCCGATTTAAGGTAAATGGTGTGCCAAAGTCCCTATATATCTTTCGATTTGCACGAAATTCGGCACAGCGTAATGAATTAGGTCTAGAATGATGTGTGTTAAGTTTCGAGATAATCGGGTCAGATTTATATATAGCTCCAATATATATTTTCATCCGATTTAAGGTAAATGGTGCACTAAAGAACCATAGCTAGGCCGATTGACAAAACCTACTGAAATTAATATAAATGAATCTCGGGCAAGTTTCCCTGAAATCGGTTCAGATTTAGATATAGCAGAGCTTCCATATATAATTTCGACCAATTCATGGTGATTGCAAACCAAATAATCAATGGGTGCTTGATTGATATTACGTTTTAAGCAGCATACCAAATAGCGTTCGTAAAGCACACAAAATTCGTGCCTAAAGTTTATTAAAATGTATTGAATAGATTGCAGAATGACATGTGTAAGGATTGATGTTCGTCGGTTTACTTATATGTAGATAAAGATCGCATTTTAAGTTCGTTGACTTTCATGTCAATGTTCCTTCGAAAAGACGACATCTGTAAAGATACATATGTAGAATATCCCCAAAGTGGTAAAGGGTATCATATAGTCGGCCCAGCCCGACTTTACTGCTATCCTTACTGGTTAGTTCCTACATCTAATTCAGAGCCATATAGACTAATTCAAAACAAAAACTCTCATGATGGTCACACTTTTTAATGAATTACCGCGTTATCTTTAATGTGCCACGGTTATTGACCTATGTATACTTTTTTGGTTTTTGACCGTAGGGTTATGCTGCAGCACAGCACTCTGAGCAAAAATTTAATCTCACTCGGACACCCGTTGATTATTAGGTGCAAAATATAAATATAAAGGAGGTCAAAAAAATATATATCGGATCATTGTCTGGATCTGCACCAATTCATTGTATTGTATGCTAGATTTCATACATAGTGCAAAATTTCATATGGATCTTAATCTGAACCGATTTCTACAAATAAGTGGACTGTGACAAATTTAATTCAATTCGAATCATGAATGCGACCTGTTCTTTGCTGGACAGACAGACATGCATAAATCGTAAATGAAAAACACAAACAAACAGACAGCAGATAACAAGTATGCTTTTAAATGCAACCTAAAGCAATTCTTTATCACATCTGATTTCAATTTAATATTAATCTAATCCCATAGATATATCTATTGAATTTAATATTAACGTCATGGTGTAGTTGGTCACCCGACTTTAAGCCCTTTCTTACTAATTGTATTTTTCCCCCCCCAAACAAACTAATGTACAATATTACCCTGCAGAAGTGCGACGGACACACTCAACAAAAACGTTTATTTGCCCTTTAACAAAAACATTTTGTTGCTGTTGGCTATTGCTGTACTTTTTGTCTGTAAAAGTGTTGACGATGTTGTGCGGATGGAAATGATGATAGTTGATAGTATCGCTGTTGTTGGTTATGTTTAAACATAAGTGACAGTTTCCATTTTGAACGTTTTTATTTTATTTTTTCCTTTATGTGCCAAAAAAATGTGTAAAGCATTATGTGCAAATGTTGGCAAAGTATATTTGTAGTTATTGTTGCTGACAATTTTCGTAACTGGGAAAACTTTAAAATAAGAAAAAAATGCGGTGTTGAGTGTCGTCAACCCAAAGTAAGTTTTTAAAGTATTTGAAGCTATTACGCAGTATAATTGTAAAATAGTGAAATACTCCAAAATTCCTAATCATTCTAAAAATTACCGTATCAATCTGCTTTTCGGTAAATATATGTTATTTTTAAAATTTAATTGGTGATTTTCCTCACAATTTTTTGTTTGCTCAATTCACCAAATATTTCCCAGAAAATTTTTAAAACCTTTTAGTGTTCATTGGTTCGATAATAGAATTTGTGAAATCAATGAGTACTAATATGCAAACCAAACAAAATGTGCAAAACCGCACAACGGCTATACTGCCCATAGTATAACATATTCGCGTTCTGTAGTTTGTTCAAAATTAATGATTGCTATCGATATTTATGTTGTCTAAAGCAAACCAAATAAGCCTACAAAATGTATTATGTTGGCATCGCTCCCAATTTTCAGTTATTGTGGTGTTTTGACTGCATTTTTAGCATGAATTGGCTGCAATTTAGTACTTTGAGTTCTTATTGGTTTTACAATAAAGGTTTACAATAAGAACTCAAAGTATATGGTAACAAATCTTCATCCCCAAAATTATTAAAATTCACCCACTTTTAAGGGTAGTTCCAATATTATCCTCTTTTATACCCTTCACCACATTATGCTACAGGGCATTATGTTTTTGGGCATATGTTTGTAACAGGCATAAAGAAACGAGTTAGACACATGGTTCCCTTTGAGAATATGCATAGAATCACTTTCTGAGTCGATTTATTCATGTCCGTTCGTCTGTAGATGTTATATTGTAAACAAAGTACAGGACGCATTTATAATCCGATTTGGATAAAATTTTGCACAAATCACTTATTTGGTCAAAGGACGAACCCTATTGAAATTTGAGAAAATCGGTTCAGATTTAGATATAGCTCCCGTACATGGTGTTTTGTTTCAAAACTTTTTTGGGCAAAATCCCCACAACAACAATCAAAAAATCACCGGTGGAGCACAACTGGAACAACGAAGGCGACCAGGAACAACTTTAAATAAATAAAAACACTTTTTTTTTATTCTCGGGAAATTGGGAAAAAACACTTTCCTCCTTTATTTATATGTTTAATAAAAAAAATTAAACCACGACTGTCTTTTCAATTTAAATTCACAATATTTATTCACAGACGTTCGCTCCGCTCAACTACGTAACAACGAGTGACAAAATAAAAAAAGATTGACAAACAATTACTCGCCAGAATAATTTCCTACTAGAGCGTTATTTGTACATCAACGAAAAATCCCAAGCTAAACACCATTTTCACCAGAATGACCAGAGTTGTGGTGGTATGACATTAAAAATACAGGGTGTTCCAATCTTAGGCATATCACGAACATGAACACATAGTTTCGTCCGATTTTATATAAATGGTGCAGCAAAGTCTCTATATGTCTTTTGATTTGCACAAATTTTGGTATGGCGCACCGACTAAAGTCTAGAATGATGTATGCTAATTGTCGTGCAAATCGGTTCAGATATAGATATAGCTCCCATATATATTTTTCTCCGATTCAATGTAAATGGTGCACCAAAGTCCCTACATATCTTTCGATTTCCACGAAATTTTGCACAATGTACTGAGTACTCATTGAGTCTAGAATGACGTATGTTAAGTTTCGGGAAAATGAGGTCAGATTTAGATATATCTTTCATATATATTTTCGTCCGCTTTTGGTAAATTGGGCACCAAAGTCCCTATATATTGTTCGATTTGCACGAATTTCGTTACAGCGCACTGAATTAGGTCGAGAATGATGTGCGCTAAGTTTCGTGAAAATCGGTTCAGATTTAGATATGGATATATATTTTATATACCTTTCAATTTGCACGAATTTCAGCATAGCGTACTGATGTGTTCGAAGTTTCATAAAAATTGGTTTAAATTTAGATATAGTTGCCATATATATTTTTACCCTACAAAGTGTGGAATTCTAAGATGATTTAGCCATCTTTGTAATCATTCTCCCTTCTGAAGAAAAAAAAATCGAACCTTACGATAATGATATATATTGGCAGGCATTTAGGCACCTCCTATATATAATGATACCTCCTGAAGGAAAGAATTAAGATAAAAAAATAAAATATTGGTTTTGAAGGAAAGAAATTGATATATATCTATATATATAAAAATGAATTACTGTTCGTTAGTCTCGCTAAAACTTGGGAACGGCTGAACGGATTTATCTTATATTAGTCTTGAAGTGTTCGTGAAGGTCTAGGGAAGGTTTAAAAGGTGAGAAAATATCGAAAACCGCTAAAATTTTGCAACAATTATTATGCAGTCTATTTGCACTTCCACGAATTTAGTATCGAGCTATTTTGATAGCACCACATCGTAGTTGTTATTTTGAGATATTTTGGCGAACATTGGTAGCGTATCATTCCTTTAAGCACACATTTGTCAATTATGGAAAATATTGAATATGAAAAAAATATTTATTTTTTTTTTCAATTGGATTGACATTGCATTGAACCTTTTTTGGGAGAATAAAAAAAAATAATTGAGAAGTATATCAGTGAATTTACACGCGATCATTGTAGAATGCACGTACATTTTGGGACTAATATAAGTGACTGCGGAATTGCCCATGTATGCGATACCAAAAATGTGTATCAGAGAGAAAACTAATATACGATATATATAATTTTTTTTGCAAAAGTCTATCAACATAGTCAGCTGGAAAAAGAACAACTAACAAAAACAAGCAATATTAGAAAAAAATAGCCAAGAAATAAGATCTAATTTGAAGGTTATACCAAAATCTCCGTCCGATGTTACCTATTCGAATTGCACATGCCAACCGATAACAGTCAGATTGAAAGTAAGAACTTCAACATACCGAAAATTTAAAGGGAAATAACTATGACATCTTTTTAAAACGTTAAGCTACGGTGCATAATTTCTTGGATGATGTTCTTTATTCAGAGGAATCCGTTATACCTTATTATAGCCGCCTCTATGGGAAAATTCGGCCAATGTTTTTATAACACCGAAAATGGGACAAGACCTGTATGTGGCTATATGAAAACTTGGACCTAAATAGATAATTTTTTGTAAGAATGTGTCTCACCCCCCAAATATCCCGGAATAACATATTTTAGCTACTACAATGGGAGTAGAGATATATTAATTTTAGGTAGGAAGATTTGACACCACATGAGAAATGGAATCTTCGACCAATATTGATAATTCTTTGTAAGGAGATTTTGTACTCGCTGATCATGTAAAATATAAAGTTAAAGCCAATTTGGTTGAAACACCTGACCAAACGCCCAAAATACAGAACAGTGGACCAATATTGACATATTTAGCAGGATTCATGCTGAAAAATAAACCAACCAATTACAGCTGATTAGGTTGAAAAAAGTGTCCAAATCTCTAAAGGATCGTATAATGTGTAGTGTTATTATATGAAGGCTTTTCGGAAGCTTGGACAAATTTTGTTAGGAACATTTTCTACTCAATGATCATCCAAACTATAAAATTACAGCCAAATACCGAATATTAAGGAGTTACCCGGATACTTTGGTCAATATGGATAATTTTAAGTAGTGATTTTCTGCTCAATAAGTATCCCCTATATTAAATTAAAAGCAATTATGTTCAAAACCGTTCCCAAAATCTTAATTCTATTGAAAAATCATAAAAAAACATTTTCAGAACCAAATATCCTAGGAGTAGTAGCAATGTATGTGCAAATTTCAGAGCACTATCTAAAATCGTGAAGGGTAGAAAAACACTAACCTAATATTGGGCTATATGAATTATACAACAACAATATTGCTATGGAAGACAACGTTTGCCGGGCACGCTAGTATATATATATATATATATATATATCGGTCATTAATTAGGCATAGCCCTCGTAGAATGGTAACCCCAAATATTCGCTAATTCCTATTGATCTCCCTTCAACATAGCCTCACATAACTTTGTAATCTGTATTACAGTAGTTTGAAGATTTTATACTCTAGTATTTAGTATCAATCCCCTTACAAAAATTTTTGAAATTTGTATTTGGTCCACATAATGGTTTACATAAATCGGTTTCTGTAATTATCGGTTTAAGTTCACTTTTTGGTATGTTTCCCAATATTTCAGTTGCATGTATCTGTTAGTATACCTATGGTGAAGTGTATCCAAAGTTTAGAAATATAAGATAATAAATATATAAGATAATAAATATAGTAAAGACATATATCCCCCTAAAAATTAATTCAAAAATATCAACATGATCTATATCTATATATAAAAAATCTATATATATAAAAATGGAGCAAGAAAAATGTACACTAACGCATCAATTAGGAACGGCTGGACCGATTTGGCTCAAAATTTCTTTCCGTTGTGGGTAATTACAGTGGGAAGGTTTTTATGAAAGAAAATTTTGAGAAAAATCCGCGAAAATCTTGCAAAAAATTATTTCAAAGAAACGGTTGGATCGATTTGACTTAAAGTTACTGTATGTAGTCTGTAATTGAAGTGGAAAGGTATTAATGAAAGAACATTTTGAGAAAAATCCGCGAAATGTTGCAAAATATATTTTGAAAGATGTTAGCATTTCCACACATTTTATATCGAACCTTTATGGTTTCATTTCTTCGTAGTTCATTGTGGACATATTTTGGGCGAAAATGGGTAGCGTATATCTTTAAGCAATTGTCATTTATGGAAAATTCTCAAAATATGTTAAACTGTTGTATATGAATAAAAATTATATTTTCATTAGAGTTAACATTAGTCGCTATCATTATTTGCTCACGTTTTCCATATAATCAAATATAAGTTATGTTATGAAAATATAAGTTATGTTATGGGAAGAAATGTGCATGGTATGTATAGGTTGTGAACATGTTCCCAAATAAAATACAGTAAGAAATGGTAAAGTAAAGATTAAGCCGTTCCATTATGTGGAGCCTATACCAAAAATTATACCGGCAATTATGCGGGAAGTTTCTTACCCTGTGTGGAATACCGAATTAAAGGCAATTAAATGGATATTTTGTTACCACTTTCGAAGTACTTAAAACGCACAATAATGGAACAAATTGTTTTAAAATTATAAATACAACACATATCCCATGTGATATCTGGGCCACTGACCGAAACTTGATCGTGACCTTAATAGGAAACAAAACCAGGAATATTTTTTAAAAAATTGCCCATGCATAGACATATGTTTTTTATGTTTTAGTAAAAACGTCTATTAAATATTCAATATAGTTCAATGATGTTAGTAATTCGCTATATACGATTATTTCGTGTTTTTGGTAGCCCAGTTCCCGGCGTTCTAATGTATGAATTTTCACGAAGAACATTTTATTTTATGCGGAACGTAAAAAAAAAAATCCGCAAAATATATTTTTTAGAAATTTGATAACACAAAATTTTCACCTGTGGATAAATACCTTTTAAATTTTTTCATAAAACTTTTAGTTTACTTTAAACCACCCAATATCCACATTGCCCTAAAACTCCAACCCTAACTGAAAAATTGCAAGCCCATGAACTTCAAAGATTGCAATTGTTGATCGTTATCCTTCTTCCGAATCCATCAAAGAAGCCAATTTTCTGTAATCATCCAGCTTAAATGTTTTGTTTGTTTTCCATCAGTATTTTTCGTCCCTTTTTATTCACGATTGTCGTTTTGTCTTCTACACAATTCACCACAGTACAATGGGCAACTTCCATTTGGTTAGATGTCAATTTAGTTTACATCGCCTTTTCAGAGAGAGAAAAACGTAAAACGTCAATAGGATGAAATCCCGGCATGTGTATCATCCCGGCAGTCATGTTGTGCAGATTGTGTGTTGGTTTGAAGATTTCTCAAGAGAGAATTTATAGGAATTTAAAAAATCGAAGTATTAAATTAAATCATTATTAAAGTCGTGCGTGGAAGACTTTATGATACCCTACACCGCTTTGTACATATGCAAGAGGTGCTATTAAATTTCGTATTCTAACTTACCATAAAATGTATACCGTTCCCGCTCAACAATGGTTGTATCAAGCTTGGTTAAATTTTTATACCCTTCACTACACTGTGGTACAGGGTATTATGTCTTTGTGCATATGTTTGTAACAGGCAAAAGGAATCGAGATAGACCCATGGTTCCTTTTGAGAATATGCATAGAATCACTTTCTGAGTCGATTTACGCATGTCCGTCTGTGCGACCATGTATTTTTGTTAACAAAGTACAGGTCGCATTTATGATCCGATTTGGATGAAATCTGGCACAGTTCACTTATTTGGCCCAAGGACGAAACCTATTGAAATGGGAGGAAATAGGTTCAGATCTAGATATAGCTCCCATATATATAGTCGTCCGATTTTTTATGAATGATGCACCAAACTCCCAATATTTTTCCGATTGGGATACAATTTTGCACAAAGTACTGATTTAGATCCAGAGTGATGTCTGCGGAGTTTAGTTAAAATCGGTTCAAATTTTGATATAGCTCCCATATATAGTTTCATACGCTTTTATGTAAATGGTGCACCAAACTCCCAATATTTGTCCGATTGGTACAACATTTTGCACAGAGTACTGAATTAGGTCCAGACTAATGTATACGAAATTTTGTTGAAATCGGTTCAGATCTAGATATAGCCCCATATATAGTTTCGTCCGATTTTTTTGTGAATGATGCACCAAACTCACAATTTTTGTTTAATTGAGACAACATTTTGCACAGAGTACTGAATCATATTCAGATTGATGTCTGCGAAGTTTTGTTGGAATCGGTTCAGATTTAGATGTAGCTCCCGATTTTCCGATTTTTTGTGAATGATGCACCAAACTTCCAATGTTTTTCCGATTGGGACACAATTTTGTACAGAGTACTGATTTAGGTCCAGAGGTTAGGTTAGATTTAGATATAGCTCACATTTATAGTTTCGTCCGATTTTTTGTGAATGATACACCAAACTCACAATATTTTTCCGATTGGGACAAAATTTTGCACAGAGTATTACATTATATCCAGACAGATGTCTGCGATTTAGATAAAGCTCCTATATATAGTTTCGTCCGATTTTTTGTGAATGATACACCAAACTACCAATATTTGTCTGATTGAGTAAAATTTTGCATAGCGAATGCTATTGAGAAAAAAATGATGCGTGATAAGGTTTGTTGAAATCGTTTCAGATTTTGATACAGGTTCTATTTATATTTTCGTTCGATTTTATGTAAATGGTGGTTACCCGAAATTTCACATAGGGTATTATATTGAATATAGTGATTACAAAAAACAAATGATGTATGCAAACGTTACTCAATTAGGTCCATATGGTTATATAAAGCTCCCATACATAATTTGACTCGATTTCATACAAATGGTACACCAAAGAATCAAAGTCTGTCCGTTTGACATGCAGTTTTTCATTGATTTCAGAATGGTATGTGTATGGGGGTTTTTAATTGGTTCAAATATTTATCTACATAGCACATTTAATTTCGCCCGATTTCGTCTCGATGGTCCTCCAAGGATTCTATGACCGTTCTATCTACACGATAATGTAGATATTAACATGTCTTGCATGTAGTGGTGAAGGGTATCATATAGTCGGTCCCGTCCGACTTTTGAACTTTCCTTACTGGCTAACTTTCATTTACAATTCATGACTCTAATCCTGTAATCAATTCTAGTGTTGTTCCTTCTTGTTCCTCTGGTTACACGGGGTCATCCTACTGTTACGAATATATTAGTGAAGCTCCTAGTCTTTTTTTTTCGTTTCATATGGTATTTTATGATTATCATTTTAATTTAGAGATTTATTTAATTAGCCTCTTGTTGCGCTGATGGTGGTGGTACATTTAATAAACTGCGCTGTTGAAGCAAGTGCGGTCATTAAAACTAAAATCACAAAGAGAAAAGCTGGTTATAACAAGTGGTAAAAACCAGGAAAATATACGTTGGCAACTGCAAAATAATTTTTAAAGCTTTCCAGAGATTACTTAGTTAATAGAGCGAAATCATGCCCGGGAATAGAATTGGAGGAAACTTTGTTTTTGCAAAGGCATGCTGGCAATGAATAGATTGTTGAAAATTATTGTTGATGGGAATGATAACAATTTTAAATCCTTAAATTGTCATAGTTACTAAACGCTAACTATATTTTGTTTACATTCACCTATATAAAATGTTATACATTGCCATCGACAGGACATTTATGGTATGTACAAAGTCTTTGTATATTTTTCAACATTTTACCTTCATTGAAATGGGTCAGCATCTTCCATGGAAATACATTTTCTTTAATAGCCACTTTATTTAAAACAAACATGATTTACTGGGAATTAAATTACTTTACCTGTTTTCAAACTCTCTTACATATGTGGTCGACTTCCCGTTCGTTTCTTGTTTTCCTCATCCATAATTCCTTTGGGATTACATTATATCAGTTTTTTGCATACCTGGTGTATTGCTTTGCTCTATAATAATGATGTAAGGATTTCGTAGCATTTTGCTGTACGGCTTTTGACCATATCTGTCAATTTTCTCACCTTCTTTGTTACTCTTAAATCAGTAACACTACACCAATTATCTCCTAAGAATAGCAAAAGAGAAAAATAATCTTTTATCTAGAATTGAAAATGTGAAAATTAAGAGGCATTTTAATCCCATCAAATGGTCATCTTCAATGTGATGTCGAGAGATTTTTGCTTACCTTAAATAAATTTATGTTGGTGTCCTCGTAAAAATTCAAATTTCCAAAACTAATTAGAATTTTTATTTGAGCTGATGTTAATGTCATTGACAAAATCCATCTGGAATGATTAAAGAGTTATCCAGGGAAATCATTGGTTTATTTGAAAATACGTCATATGAAATTGAGAGAATATATAAATATATTTGATCTAGCAACATCTTTATACCCTTCACCACACTGTGGTACAGGGTATTATGTCTTTGTTCATATGTTTGTAACAGGCAAAAGGAAACGAGATAGACACATGGTTCCTTTTGAGAATATGCATAGAATCACTTTCTAAGTCAATTTATGCATGTCCGTCCGTCCGTCTGTCTGTCCATGTTAAATTGTAAACAAAGTACAGGTCGCATTTATGATCCGAATTGGATGAAATTTGGCATAGGTCACTTATTCGGCCCAAGGACGAACCCTATTGAAATTGGGAAAAATCGGTTCAGATTTAGATATAGCTCCCATATATATATTTAACCGATTTAATGTAAACGGTCCCTACATATCTTTCGATTTGCACGAAATTTGGTACAGCCTAATCATTTAGGTATAGAATTTTGCCTGCCAAGTTTCGTGAAAATCGGTCCAGATTTAGATTTAGCTCCCATATATAGTTTCGTCCGATTTCATGTAAATGGTGCCCAAAAGTACCTTTATATCTTTTGATTTGCACGAAATTTGGCATAACGTACTGAATTAAGCCTAGAGTGATCTCTGCCAAGTTTCGAGAAAATCGGTCCAGATTTAGATATAGCTCCCATATATAGTTTCGTCCGATTTCATGTAAATGGTGCCCCAGAGTCCCCATATATCTTTCGATTTTCACGAAATTTAACATAACGTACTGAATTAAGCCTAGAGTGATGTCTGCCAAGTTTCGAGAAAATCGGTCCAGATTTAGATATAGCTCCCATATATAGTTTCGTCCGATTTCATGTAAATGCTGCCCCAGAGTCCCTATATATCATTCGATTTGCACGAAATTTGGCAAAACGTACTTGATTGAGCCTAGAATAATGACTGCCCAGTTTCGAGAAAATCGGTCCAGATTTAGGTATAGCTCTCATATATAGTTTCGTCCGATTTCATGTAAATGGTGCACGAAATTTGGCATAACGTACTGAATTAAGCCTACAGTGATGTTTGCCAAGTTTCGAGAAAATCGGTCCCGATTTTGATATAGTTTCGTCCGATTTCATGTAAATGGTGCCCCAAAGTCCCTATATATCTTTCGATTTGCACGAAATTTGGCATAACGTACTGAATTGAGTCTAGAATGATGTCTGCCAAGTTTCGTGAAAATCGGCGAACCCTATTGAAATTGGGAAAAATCGGTTCAGATTTAGATATAGCTCCCATATATATATATTTAACCGATTTAATGTAAACGGTCCCTATATATCGTTCGATTTGCACGAAATTTGGTGCACCCTAATCATTTAGGTCTAGAATGACGTCTGCCAAGTTTCGTGAGAATCGATCCAGATTTGGATATAGCTCCCATATATAGTTTCGTCCGATTTCATGTAAATGGTGCACGAAATTTGGCATAACGTACTGAATTAACCCTACAGTGATGTTTGCCAAGTTTCGAGAAAATCGGTCCCGATTTTGATATAGTTTCGTCCGATTTCATGTAAATGGTGCCCCAAAGTCCCTATATATCTTTCGATTTGCACGAAATTTGGCATAACGTACTGAATTGAGTCTAGAATGATGTCTGCCAAGTTTCGTGAAAATCGGCGAACCCTATTGAAATTGGGAAAAATCGGTTCAGATTTAGATATAGCTCCCATATATATATATTTAACCGATTTAATGTAAACGGTCCCTATATATCGTTCGATTTGCACGAAATTTGGTGCACCCTAATCATTTAGGTCTAGAATGATGTCTGCCAAGTTTCGTGAGAATCGATCCAGATTTGGATATAGCTCCCATATATAGTTTCGTCCGATTTCATGTAAAGGGTGCCCCAAAGTCCCTATACATATTTTGATTTGCACGAAATTTGGCATAACGTACTGAATTAAGCCTAGAGTGATGTCTGCCAAGTTTCGAGAAAATCGGTCCAGATTTAGATATAGCTCCCATATATAGTTTCGTCCGATTTCATGTAAATGGTGCCCCAGAGTCCCTATATATCTTTCGATTTGCACGAAATTTGGCATAACGTACTTGATTGAGCCTAGAATAATACCTGCCCAGTTTCGAGGAAATCGGTCCAGATTTAGATATAGCTCCCATATATGGTTTCGTCCGATTTCATTTAAATGGTGCACCAAAGTCCCTCTAGGTCTTTCTATTTGCACGAAATTTGGCATAACTTACTGAATTGAGTCTAGAATGATGTCTCCCAAGTTTCGTGAAAATCGGTCCAGATTTAGATATAGCTCCCATATATAGTTTCGTCCGATTTCATGTAAATGGTGCACCAAAGTCCCTATATATCCTTCGATTTGCACAAAATTTGGCATAACGTACTAAATTGAGCCTAGAGTGATGTCTGCCAAGTTTCGAGAAAATCGGTCCAGATTTCTTTATAGCTCCCACATATAGTTTCGTCCGATTTCATGTAAATGGTGCAACAAAGTCCCTATACATCTTTTGATTTGCACGAAATTTGGCAAAACGTACTTGATTGAGCCTAGAATAATGACTGCCCAGTTTCGAGAAAATCGGTCCAGATTTAGGTATAGCTCTCATATATAGTTTCGTCCGATTTCATGTAAATGGTGCACGAAATTTGGCATAACGTACTGAATTAAGCCTACAGTGATGTTTGCCAAGTTTCGAGAAAATCGGTCCCGATTTTGATATAGTTTCGTCCGATTTCATGTAAATGGTGCCCCAAAGTCCCTATATATCTTTCGATTTGCACGAAATTTGGCATAACGTACTGAATTGAGTCTAGAATGATGTCTGCCAAGTTTCGTGAAAATCGGCGAACCCTATTGAAATTGGGAAAAATCGGTTCAGATTTAGATATAGCTCCCATATATATATATTTAACCGATTTAATGTAAACGGTCCCTATATATCGTTCGATTTGCACGAAATTTGGTGCACCCTAATCATTTAGGTCTAGAATGATGTCTGCCAAGTTTCGTGAGAATCGATCCAGATTTGGATATAGCTCCCATATATAGTTTCGTCCGATTTCATGTAAAGGGTGCCCCAAAGTCCCTATACATCTTTTGATTTGCACGAAATTTGGCATAACGTACTGAATTAAGCCTAGAGTGATGTCTGCCAAGTTTCGAGAAAATCGGTCCAGATTTAGATATAGCTCCCATATATAGTTTCGTCCGATTTCATGTAAATGGTGCCCCAGAGTCCCTATATATCTTTCGATTTGCACGAAATTTGGCATAACGTACTTGATTGAGCCTAGAATAATGCCTGCCCAGTTTCGAGGAAATCGGTCCAGATTTAGATATAGCTCCCATATATGGTTTCGTCCGATTTCATTTAAATGGTGCACCAAAGTCCCTCTAGGTCTTTCTATTTGCACGAAATTTGGCATAACTTACTGAATTGAGTCTAGAATGATGTCTCCCAAGTTTCGTGAAAATCGGTCCAGATTTAGATATAGCTCCCATATATAGTTTCGTCCGATTTCATGTAAATGGTGCACCAAAGTCCCTATATAGCCTTCGATTTGCACAAAATTTGGCATAACGTACTAAATTGAGCCTAGAGTGATGTCTGCCAAGTTTCGAGAAAATCGGTCCAGATTTCTTTATAGCTCCCACATATAGTTTCGTCCGATTTCATGTAAATGGTGCAACAAAGTCCCTATACATCTTTTGATTTGCACGAAATTTGGCATAACGTACTGAATTAAGCCTAGAGTGATGTCTGCCAAGTTTCGAGAAAATCGGTCCAGATTTAGATATAGCTCCCATATATAGTTTCGTCCAATTTCATGTAAATGGTGCCCCAGAGTCCCTATATATCTTTCGATTTGCACGAAATTTGGCAAAACGTACTTGATTGAGCCTAGAATAATGACTGCCCAGTTTCGAGAAAATCGGTCCAGATTTAGATATAGCTCCCATATATAGTTTCGTCCGATTTCATGTAAATGGTGCCCCAAAGTCCCTATATATCTTTTGATTTGCACGAAATTTGGCATAACGTACTGAATTAAGCCTAGAGTGATGTCTGCTAAGTTTCGAGAAAATCGGTCCAGATTTAGATATAGCTCCCATATATAGTTTCGTCCGATTTCATGTAAATGGTGCCCCAGAGTCCCTATATATCTTTCGATTTGCACGAAATTTGGCAAAACGTACTTGATTGAGCCTAGAATAATGACTGCCCAGTTTCGAGAAAATCGGTCCCGATTTTGATATAGGTCTCATATATAGTTTCGTCCGATTTCATGTAAATGGTGCCCCAAAGTCCCTATATATCTTTTGATTTGCACGAAATTTGGCATAACGTACTGAATTAAGCCTAGAGTGATGTCTGCTAAGTTTCGAGAAAATCGGTCCAGATTTAGATATAGCTCCCATATATAGTTTCGTCCGATTTCATGTAAATGGTGCCCCAAAGTCCCTATATATCTTTTGATTTGCACGAAATTTGGCATAACGCACTGAATTAAGCCTAGAGTGATGTCTGCTAAGTTTCGAGAAAATCGGTATAGATTTTGATATAGCTCCCATATATAGTTTCGTCCGATTTCATGTAAATGGTGCCCCAGAGTCCCTATATATCTTTCGCTTTGCACGAAATTTGGCATAACGTACTGAATTAAGCCTAGAGTGATGTCTGCCAAGTTTCGAGAAAATCGGTCCAGATTTAGATATAGCTCCCATATATAGTTTCGTCCGATTTCATGTAAATGCTGCCCCAGAGTCCTATATATCTTTCGATTTGCACGAAATTTGGCAAAACGTACTTGATTGAGCCTAGAATAATGCCTGCCCAGTTTCGAGAAAATCGGTCCAGATTTAGATATAGCTCTCATATATAGTTTCGTCCGATTTCATGTAAATGGTGCCCTAAAGTCCCTATATATCTTTCGATTAGCACGAAATTTGGCATAACGTACTGAATTAAGCCTACAGTGATGTTTGCCAAGTTTCGAGAAAATCGGTCCCGATTTTGATATAGGTCTCATATATAGTTTCGTCCGATTTCATGTAAATGGTGCCCCAAAGTCCCTATGTATCTTTTGATTTGCACGAAATTTGGCATAACGCACTGAATTAAGCCTAGAGTGATGTCTGCTAAGTTTCGAGAAAATCGATCCAGATTTTGATATAGGTCTCATATATAGTTTCGTCCGATTTCATGTAAATGGTGCCCCAAAGTCCCTATATATCTTTCGATTTGCACGAAATTTGGCATAACGTACTGAATTAAGCCTACAGTGATGTTTGCCAAGTTTCGAGAAAATCGGTCCCGATTTTGATATAGGTCTCATATATAGTTTCGTCCGATTTCATGTAAATGGTGCCCCAAAGTCCCTATGTATCTTTTGATTTGCACGAAATTTGGCATAACGTACTGAATTGAGTCTAGAATGATGTCTGCCAAGTTTCGTGAAAATCGGCGAACCCTATTGAAATTGGGAAAAATCGGTTCAGATTTAGATATAGCTCCCATATATATATATATATATATATATATTTAACCGATTTAATGTAAACGGTCCCTATATATCGTCCGATTTGCACGAAATTTGGTGCACCCTAATCATTTAGGTCTAGAATGATGTCTGCCAAGTTTCGTGAGAATCGATCCAGATTTGGATATAGCTCCCATATATAGTTTCGTCCGATTTCATGTAAAGGGTTCCCCAAAGTCCCTATACATCTTTTGATTTGCACGAAATTTGGCATAACGTACTGAATTATGCCTAGAGTGATGTCTGCCAAGTTTCGAGAAAATCGGTCCAGATTTAGATATAGCTCCCATATATAGTTTCGTCCGATTTCATGTAAATGGTGCCCCAGAGTCCCTTTATATCTTTCGATTTGCACGAAATTTGGCATAACGTACTTGATTGAGCCTAGAATAATGCCTGCCCAGTTTCGAGGAAATCGTTCCAGATTTAGATATAGCTCCCATATATGGTTTCGTCCTATTTCATTTAAATGGTGCACCAAAGTCTCTTTATGTCTTTCTATTTGCACGAAATTTGGCATAACTTACTGAATTGAGTCTAGAATGATGTCTCCCAAGTTTCGTGAAAATCGGTCCAGATTTAGATATAGCTCCTATATATAGTTTCGTCCGATTTCATGTAAATGGTGCACCAAAGTCCATATATATCTTTCGATTTGCACAAAATTTGGCATAACGTACTAAATTGAGCCTAGAGTGATGTCTGCCAAGTTTCGAGAAAATCGGTCCAGATTTCTTTATAGCTCCCACATATAGTTTCGTCCGATTTCATGTAAATGGTGCAACAAAGTCGCTATATATCTTTCGATTTGCACGAAATTTGGCATAACGTACTGAATTGAGCTTAGAGTGATGTCTGTCAAAAAAAAAAATTCTGAAATTAGTATAACCTAACCTGTGACAAGTTTGTTTGAAATCGCTTAATATTTGGATATAGCTTCCATATATATTTTCGACCGATTGCAAGTACATTGGGCATCAAACTCCTCAAGTTAGTAAGATTGACATCAAATCTTGCACAACGTACAAAATTGAGCATTGAATTAAGTAGTTGCCTTTTCTAGAAGTACAGACATATGCCGACGGATGGCCTATTTATATTTGTTTGAAGTCGATTTACATACTTTATGGATAGATCTTGGTAGATTCATATTTAGATAAATATCGCATATTTTATTTCATCCAATTTCATGTTAATAGTCCTGTTTAATATACCCATAGTGGTGAAGGGTATCATATAGTCGGCCCGTCCGACTTTACTACTTTCCTTACTGGTTTAACTTTTGAATAAAAAAGAAACAAGCAAAAAAGTCTGAGTTCGGATGATAAAGCCAAATAAATGAATTTCGAGATTAAATAAGTGATCCCAAGCCAATATGTTGTAGCATATTTAAGGTGACTCCATTTCAAATTAAAGAATAGAGTTTTGCAAAAATGACCGCAGTAAACGACAAAATTGCTTATAGAAGCGAATCAGAGGGATGGAGCTTTTCTTGGCAGAGCACTCATTTAGTGGAAATAGAAACAAATAGTAAGTAAAGGACAAAAGTATCTACACCAATGATACCCTTCATCACTTTGGATATATTGTACATATATATTCTAACTATTACATGTCTATGTTCCCTCTCTCTCCAACCTATCCTAACTTTAATTTCATTCGAGCAGATTTAGAGCCGCCTGCGTAACATGGGGAAAATTTATAGAAAACGATTTATAGCAAAATTGATACACTCTATTCGGTACGCCGCGTTGTTAAAAATGTAATCTATATGTGGGAGCTATATCTAAATCTGAACCGATATCCTCGAAAATTAACACACATCGTTTTAGACTTAATTCAGTACGCTGTGGCAAATTTCCTGCAAATCGAAGGATATATATGTGCATCATTTACATAAAATCGGATGAGCATATATATGGGAGCTATATCGAAATCTCGACCGATTTTCCGCAAAATCACCACTCACCATTCTAGACTCCATTTAGAACGCTAAGCCAAATTTTGTGCAAATCGAAGCATATAAAAGGACTTTGATGCACTATTTACCTAAAATCGGACGAAAATATATATGGGAGCTATATCTAAATCTGAACCGATTTTCAGGAAACTTAACACACATCATCCTAGACCTAATCCATTTCGCTATGCAAATTTCGGGCAAATCAAAAGATGTATAGGGACTTTGGTACACCATTTACCTTAAATCGGACGAAAATATATATGGGAGCTATATCTAAATCTGAACCGATTTTTCCCAATTTCAATCCAAATCGGATCATAAATGCGACCTGTACTTTGTTAACAAAAATACATGGACGGACGGACAGATGGACATGCATAAATCGACTCAGAAAGTGATTCTATGCATAATCTCACCATGGGTGTTGAGGATCTGGAAGAAGCATTTCGAAAAGCTTTTAGTATCAAATAGTGGCGATGAAGAATATACCGCAGAACCAATAAGAGATGATGGAGTGTATACCACATAGCCAAGATGAGGTCATAAAAGCAATTAATCGGCTTAAGAACAACAAAGCAGCAGGAGCCGATGGGTTACCAGCCGAACTATTCAAGACTGGTTGCCAGATGCTGGTCAGGAGCATGCACCAGCTTATTAGCACAATCTGGCTAGATGAATGCATGCCCAATGATTGGAACCTCAGCATCCTGTGTCCCGTGCACAAAAAGGAGACAAGACGATATGTGCCAACTATAGAGAAATAAGTTTCCTTCCCATCGCATATAAAGTGCTATCCAGTGTGCTGTGTGAACGATTGAAGCCAATGGTCAATGACACCATCGGACCATACCAATGCGGCTTCAGACCTGACAAATCCACCATTGACCAGATTTTCACTCTGTGCCAAATCCTGGAAAGGACCCACGAAAAACACATCGACACATATCGACTATGAAGCCGCATTCGACAGCCCTATCCGTTTAGAGGTGTTTAAAGCCATGTCTGCGTTCGGCATTCCTGCAAAATGAATAAGGCTATGCATAACTTATAGTGGATTACTTTAAGTGGCACAGGGTCAGCAGTTAAAGTAGGAAAGGACCTATCGGAGCCCTTTAATACCGGACGAGGGTTCAAACAAGGTGACTGTTTGTCGTGTGATCTTTTTAACATGCTGCTGGAAAATGTCATACGAGACGCAAAGGTAAACAGAAATGGCACTCTGTACACCAAACAACACATGTTACTCGCCTACGCCGATGACATCGATATAACAGCCACCTTTGAACAAATTGAAATAGAGTATGTCAAAGTGGGTCTGGCAGTAAAAACCGAGAAGACCTCAGCTTGGTCTTCTGGTATCAACGCGCAAGACGTCCAGTAGACTCGGACCAACTGTGGAACTTGAGAACTACAGCTTCGACGTAGTTAAAGACTTTATATCCCTTGGTACCGCCATAAATAAAGCAAATGACATCAGTTTTGAAATTCGGAGAAGGATTGTGATGGCCAACAGATGCTACTATGGTCTAAGTAAGCAGTTTAGAAACAAGGCCACCTCCCGCCAGACCAAACTCACACTTTACAAGACGCTGATACTACCCGTGCTATTATATGGATCAGAAGCATGGGTTCTTGCAGATGAGGGAGCTCTTGGGGTGTTTGAGAAAAAAATTCTCCGAAAAATCTTCGCCCGATCTGTGGTTAATATCGGCGTCGAATGAACCACGAGCTTTACAATTTATACGCGGACATAGTCAGTAGTATTGAGCAGCAGCGACTACGGTGGCTAGGCCATGTTGTGCGGATGAATGAGAATGCCCCAGGTCAAAAGCATATAAAAACGCGCCTACTGATGGTTCCCGTAGAAGGGGAAGGCCAAGAATTGGATGGAAAGACAAAGTAGAAAACAACATCTTGGAACGTGGTCTTCCAAATTGGTGGATTTGCGCACAAGACCGACGCGCTTGGAAATCTTTTTTAAGCTCGGCTTATGGAACAACCGTTCTGTAACAAGCCAGCTAAGTAAGTAAGTAAAGTATTGTCTCATTCATTCCACACTGCGGTACAGGGTAGTATGTCTTCGTGCATATGTTTGTAACAGGTAAAAGGAAACGAGAAAGATACATGTATCTTTTGAGTATATGCATAGAATCACTTTGTAAGTCGATTTATGCATGTCCGTCCGTCCGTCTGACTGTCTGTCCATGTTAGGTCGACCAGTACAGGTCGCATTTATTATCCGAATTAGATGCAATTTGGCATAGGTCACTTCTTCGGCCCAAGGACGAACCCTATTGAAATTGGGAAAAAATCGGTTCAGATTTAGATATAGCTCCCATATATATATTTAACCGATTTAATGTAAACGGCCCCTATATATCATTCGATTTGCACGAAATTTGGTACAGCCTAATGATTTAGATCAAGAATGATGTGTGTTAAGTTTCCTGAAAATGGTTTCTTATTTAGATATAGCTCCCAAATTTATTTTCGTCCGATTTAATGTAAATGAAGCACCGAAGTCCCCATATATCTTTCGATTTGCACGAAATTTGGCACAACGTAATGAATTAGTTCTAAAATTATGTGTATCAAGTTTCTTGAAAACCGGTTCAGATTTGGACATAGTTCCCATATATATTTTCGTCCGATTTAAGGTAAATGGTGCACCAAAGTCCCTATATATATCTTTCGATTTGCAGGTCCTTCAAAAATGCGACGTCTTTTAGGATTCATCTGTTGAGTATACCCAAAATGGTGAAGGGTATCATATAGTCGGCCCCGTCCGACATTACTACTTTTTTTACTGGTTCTTTTTTAAAACCCTTCACCAAAATCGGTTCACATTTGGATATAGTTCCCATATACATTTTTGTCCGATTTAAGGTAAATGGTGCACCAAAGTCCCTATATATATCTTTCGATTTGTAGGTCCTTCAAAAATACGACGTCTTTTAGGATTCATCTGTTGAGTATACCCAAAGCTCCCATATATATTTTCGTCCGATTTAATATAAATGGTGTAACGAAGTCCCTATATATCTTTCGATTTGACGAAATTTCGTGTGGCCTACTGAATTAAGTCTAGAATGATGTGTGTTAAGTGTCATGAAAATCGGTTCAGATTTAGATATAGCTCCCACATATAGTTTCGCCCGATTTTAGGTTAATGATGCACCAAAGTCCCTGCAAATCATCTGATAAGTTTCGTGTGCACTAAAAATCCATAGATAATATAAATTAATCTCTGCCAAGTTTCCTTGAAATCTGTTGAGATATAGATATAGCATAGCATCCTTATATAATTTCGACTTATTCATGTTAAAAAAAAAACAGTGCAGCATACCAAATAGCGTGTGTCGAGTTAGCTTTAAATCAATTACGAAATTTAGCATAGGTTTTTTTTCGTGGTTTTAATTTTTGTTTAATTAAACGCAGGATTGGTATTCTTTTACGAGCCCATTGAAAATCTTGAAAATTTTAAGTCCCTTAAGTAACATTTAATTCTCTGGATTTATTTTCTACAGCATGGTGTGTACTGTATTTTTTCCTATTTGAAAAATCACTTCACTGGGCAAAAACCATCAGACCAGAAAAATGGGTGATGTGTATCAAAAATACCATTCCAGTGTTTCGTTGCATATTAGTTGACACATGCGATATTTATAATAGATTGTTTGTGAAAAAAACCTTGTGAATGAAATTGTCATGCTCAGCAGAAAATCTCTTATCAAATATTTTTCGTAAAACAAATGTGTCAAGTCACAAAAAAATGAATGTGTAAATATGTACACGTAACTGTTAAAATTGTTCAAATGGAAATTAAAAGCTTCACATATTTGCGATTAAATTAAATTTTTTTATTTGTGGAATCGTTGGAGCATGAATTGAGTACTGTAAACTTTAAAATTTTTAGAGCTATTATGTTTGTATGTGAAGGTGTGTGACTTATTTGCGACTGGGTAATTGCATGAAAAATATATATATCGTCCGCTTGGACGTTGTGCTTGTTCTCTACTAGTTCGCAATAACCGTATATATTTTCATTCGTTTTTATGCAAATGGTACACAGAAATCCTTCGTTTGAATATAGACTAATAATTGACCATTTTTTGTTAAATCTGAGGTATTTCCAAATATTTTCTCTGAAAATATAAAACAATATTTATCATTGATTCTTTCTCCGCAACATGACGACCTAAAACCTCAAGAACATCAATTAAAAAGGAAAATTATGCCACTGACCGTTGTATTTAATTAATGCAAATTATATCTTTTAATTATCAACACTACAAATGAATAACATAATGCTGAAAAAAGTGTTTTTCATTACAACCAATTATTAAGCCTTCGACTTAACTCGTTTCCATGGTGCCATGGGATGACATTTCACAACCGTCATTAAACGTTTCAGTTTTCTCATTTCGAAATCATTTAATTACAATTGAAATTGTATCAATTACTGATGACTTACAGAATGTGTTCATTCAACTCTGACCTGAATTGAGCGGAGGATAGGAATGCCTTCAACAAGATACCAATAAGGTATCTTGCCGATCAAATCGGGCGGTGTCGGCTACATTATACCCTATACCAATAATTGAATAATTGATTTCCCTTCCATATGGTCAGGCAGACTTCGACTCAGAACGAAATTCTATTAATATTCTCAAAATTAACTGTGGAACTATATTGATTCCATTTGCCTGTTACAAATTTATGCTCAATGTAGGGTACAAAAGAATGATTAATTCGATGACCATCGTTTATTATTTTTCCTCCTTTTCTTTCACGAATGGCACTTACTAATTTGTATGCCGTTTCTCCTTACATTATTCTCTTTTGCTTTTTGATTGTTCGTTTCGCCTAACCATTAACATAACTAATTGAAAGGGGTTACGAAAGCGAAGAAAAATGGACGATGTTTTTGGGTGTACTTTTTCGGAATGTCCGCAGAAATACGCGAACAAAAAAAGGAACTGCTGAATAAACGTATTAAACATAAAATTTGGATAAAAAATATGATGTCAATCTGACTAACATGAGGAGTCTGATGTCCAATTTACTTAAAATCGGGCGAAAATATGTATGGAAGTTATATCCGAATCAGAACCTATTTCAACGGAATTTGTCACAGGTTTGGTTTTACAAATTTCAGTACGGGCGAAAATATGTATGGAAGTTATATCCGAATCAGAACCTATTTCAACGGAATTTGTCACAGGTTTGGTTTTACAAATTATATATATATATATATATATATATATAAGGTAGTTATATATAATATAAGGGAATTATATCTAAATTTCAACCGATTTTCACGAAACTTGGCACACATCAGTCTGGACTAAATTCCGTACGCTATGCCAAATTTCGAGCAAATCGAAGCATATATAGGGACTTTGGTACACCATCTTGACCGATTATTACGAAACTTGGCAGACATCATTGTAGGCTCAATTCAGTACGTTATGCTAAATTTCGTGCAAATCGAAAGATATATGTGGACTATGGTGCACCATTTACATTAAATCGGACGAAAATATATATGGGAGCTATAACTAAATCTGGACCGATTTTCACGAAACATGACAAATATCACTCTGACAAACATCACTCGCTCAATTCAGTACGTTATGCCAAATTTCATGCAAATCGAAAGATATATAGGGACTTTGGTGCACCATTTACATGAAATCGGACGAAACTATATATGGGAGCTATATCTAAATCAGGACCGATTTTCACAAAACTTGGCACACATCATTCTAGGCTCAATTCAGTACGATATGCCAAATTTGGTCCAAATCGAAAGATATATAGGGACTTTGGTGCACCATTTACCTTAAATCGGACAAAAAAAAAAATATATATATATATATATGGGTTATATCTAAATCTGAACCGATTTTCCCAATTTCAATAGGGTCCTTGGACCAAATGAATGAGCTGTGCCAAATTTAATGTACTGTACCTGTACTTTGTTTACAATTTAACATGGGCAGTCGGACGGACTGACATACGTAAATCGACTTAGAAAGTGATTCTATGCATGTTCTCAAAAGGAACCATGGGTCTATCTCGATTCCTTTTGCCCGTTACAAACATATGCACAAAGACATGATACCCTGTACCACAGTGTGGTGAAGGGTATAAAAACGGGACACGTCATTCTATGAAAAATTCCGAAATATGTGTACAATTTCCTTTTGTTTCGAAAGATGTGGATCGTTGATGCGAGATATAATTTCAACCGATTTCAACAGAACATCTCACACATCGTTCTACACTGAATTTAATATGATGTGCATATTTTCGACGCAATCAGACAAGCAAAGGAATTTGATGCACCATTTGGCTGAAATCGGAGCTATATCTAAATCGAAAGCGATTTCATCGACATGTAAAACACTTTATTTTGGCTCAGTTAGTGTAGCAAACAATTGTTAAAATGGCTATAATAAATATTTTTACATTTTTATACCCCTCACCACACTGTGGTACAGGGTGTTATGTCTTTGTGCATATGTTTGTAACAGGCAAAAAGAAACGAGATAGACACATTGTTGCTTTTGAGAATATGCATACAATCACTTTTTAAGTCGATTTAAGCATGTCAGTCTGTCCGTGTATACGTCTGTCCATGTTAAACTGTAAACATCGTACAGGTCGCATTTATTGTTCGAATTCGATGAAATTTGACACAGCTCATCTATTTGGCCAATTATATTAGATTAAGATATAGCCCCATATATATTATCGTCCGATTTAAGGTAAATGGTGCACTAAAGAGCCTATATATCATTCGATTTGCACAAAATTGGCATAGCGTACTGAATTAAGTCTAAAGTGATGTGTGTTATGTTTCGTGAAAATCGGTTCAGATTTAGATATAACTCCCGTATATATTTTCGTCCGATTTTAAGTAAATAGTGCACCAAAGTCCCTATTGGCATAATGTACTGAATTAAGTGTAGAGTGATGTGTGTTAAGTTTCGTGAAAATCGGTTCAGATTTAGGTATAGGTACCGTATGTAGCTGTGCCCGATTTTAAGTAAATGATGCACCAAAGTCATTCGATTTGCACGAAATTTGATAGAGCCCACTGAATTAGGTCTAGAATAATGTGTGCCAAGTTTTGTGAAAATCGGTTCAGATTTAGATATAGCTTCCATATATATTTTCGTCCGATTTAAGGTAAATGGTGCACCAAAGTCTCTAAATATATTTCGATTTGCACGAATGACGTGTGCCAATTTTCGTGAAAATAGTGCACCAAAGTCCCTATTGGCATAATGTACTGAATTAAGTGTAGAGTGATGTGTGTTAAGTTTCGTGAAAATGGGTTCAGATTTAGATATAGCTCCCATATTTTCGTCCGATTTAAGTTAAATGGTGCACCAAAGTCCCTAAATATAAGGGACCGAAAATAACCGTTGTTTTTGAAAATGCGAACAAAAAACTCTTCATGTTAGAGACATGGCACACCTATAGTGTCATACACCAATAGATTTGTATTGACATGCCCAGGCCTAAATCCGGACTATAGTTCATATATAGTACATTATCGAACCTTACGTTATATCCTCCGCAGGTGAACTGATTACAACAGAGTCTTAGAACCAAACCCAAAACGCAGAACAAATCAGATAACTATTTTAATGTAAACCAGTAAAGAAAGCAGTAATGTCGGGCGGGCGGACTATACGATACCCTTCACCACTTTGGCTATATTCAATAAATGAATCCTAACAGACGTCGCATTTTGACATACATCATCCTGGACCTAATTCATTACGCTGTGCCAAATTTCGTGCAAATCGAAAGATATATAGGGACTTTGGTACACCATTTACATTAAATCGGACGAAAATATATATGGAAGCTATATTTAAATCTAGCCCGATTTTCAGGAAACTTGGCAGACATCGTTCTAGGCTCAATTCAGTACGTTGTGCCAAATTTAGTGCCAATCGAAAGATATATAGGGAATTTGGTGCACCGTTTACCTTAAATCGGGCGAAAATACATATCTACATCTGGACCGATTTTCAGGAAATTTAACACACAACATTTGAGACCTTATTTATTACGCTATACCAAATTTCGAGCAAATCGAAAGATATATAGGGACTTTTGTACATCATTTATATTAAATCGGACGACAATATATATTGGAGCTATATCTAAATCTGAACCGATTTTTCCCAATTTCAATAAGGTTTGTACTTGGGCCGAATAAGTGACCTATGCCAAATTTCATCTAATTCGGATCATAAATGCGACCTGTACTTTGTTTACAATTTAACATGGACAGACAGACGGAGGAACGGACATGCATAAATCTACTCAGAAAGTGATTCTATTCATATTCTCAAAAGGAACCATGGGTCTATCTCGATTCCTTTTGCCTGTTACAAACATATGCACAAAGACCCTGTACCACTGACCTGTCTGCAAACAAACGTCAACCCTAAGCAAAATATTAGCACCCTATCTCAATTCCTTCAGAAGATAGCGTGATTACAACAGACGGACAGACGGACGGACAGACGGACGAACATGGCTAGATCGTCTTAGAATTTTACCCTAATCAAGAATATATATACTTTATAGGGTCGGAAATGAATATTTCGATGAGTTACAAACGGAATGACAAAATTAATACAATACTATGGTGGAGGGTATAATAAATTGTAGGCTCTGACCTATTATTCAAAGCGTATCTAATCAATAGGTATATGAACATATATCGCATAAAAAACCAATGGGTATATTCTGTAACCCGATAAAGTGCTTACAATTCCATGTTCCCTTGTTGTAAACATTCTTCTATTACATATAGACAGTTCACACAATAATCCCAGTTCGAGATTGTTAAACTTACACACATTTATATTGTTTTTACACACACATTTTCAATTTGCTGCTTCTAAACAGCAACGCCATATTTTAGATGGTCGATTGTCTAACATTGGAGACATTTTCGCTGTACAGATGGATTTTGTTGTTACAATGTTCATACACTGAGTGAATGTGTTATCAATATATATATATATATATATATATTATAACCTGACAATATAAATCATTTGTGAAACAATGTTTACAAGGTTTTAGCATCACGACCATAAAAATAGCATGTATTTCCGTGCTACCCTGAATACAATTTATTTATGTTTCAATCAATGGCAAAGTGTGCGATAGAAATATAACATAACGTTTTAGATTTTTATTAGATTCTACTATGTCATATTAGTGTCAGAATACAACAAAGGAGCAAAACTTCGAAATATGTACTCGATAGATAGAAACGTTTTAAATGTGTATAGTGAAATGAAATGGAAAATATAATACAAAAGTATTATTTTATTTTTTTTAGGAAGGCAAAGTAAAAAGTGATAAAAAATGTTTACATTTGATTTATTAAATAATTAATCTATCTTTCTTGTTCGAGTTTATTCCAAATCATTTGTTTGTGTCAAGCAAGAAATTCGTTAATTTTTTGATTTAACTGTGATTTAAGGGGACCCCCCCATTTCTCGGGGTCAAAATTTTTTTTGATATAATTCGAATCTACACTGATTAAAGAATGTCTCTACAAAATTTCAAGTGAAAATCTCAAGAACTCTTGAAGATATAGCCGATTTATGGTGTCAGCATCAAGTGACGGCTGAAAGACTTCTCAAACTTTAAACGCGTTTTTCTCTAAACATTTTTTTGCGAATGGCGGGCACGATAACTAAAAAACCAATAATCCAATCGGTTCCAAATTTTGCAACGTGTCTCTGGGAGTGTATAGCTCTCGTATGAACTAGGATAAAGCCAATCGGTGAAGATCTTCCTTATTTTTTAACTTGGTTTTTGGTAAAAAATCGGCGATTTTCCAAAAATATTTTTTCAAAGGTCCACCATTTTGTTAATTTTAGAGCGAAGTCAATGATCCTAGTTCATACCAGAGCCAGAAATGTACTCTTCCTAACACCGTTGGAATTTTCGGATTCCGATGTTCCAGTGAGGAGTTATCATGCCCGCCATCCCTTAAACGTAATAACAACATATTAATGTATTATTATGAGCATTTTTATTTAAAATATAATATTCTTTTATATAGAAAAACATGAAAACATCCGACTTTCACTATTAAAATGAAAGTGTAAAGTATTCACTTAAAAAAGGTGAAAAGTTTGTTACAGAACAGCTTGACGTGTATTCGATACACTTTGTTGAAGTGAATGCCAGACTGGTCCGACTATATGTTACCCTTCACCACTTTGGGTATATTGTACATATGTATCCTTACAATTGCATATCAATGTTCGCTCGAAGGAACATACTCATGTCCTATGATAAATTTATTTTCATTCGGGCAGATTTAGAGTCTGGTGCTATATGTATATATGTGGGAGCTATATCGAAATCTGAACCGATTTTTCCGAAAATAACCACACATCATTCTAGACTCAATTTAGAACGCTATGCCAAATTTCGTGCAAGTCGAAGGCAATATAGGGACTTTGGTGCACCATTTACATAAAATGGGAGCTCTATCTAAATCTGAATCGATTTTCACGAAACTTAACACACATAACTCTAGACTTAATTTAGTATGACATGCCGAATTTCGTGCAAATCGAAGGATATATAGGGACTTTGGTACACCATTAACCTTAAATCGGACGAAGATATACATGGGAGCAATATCTAAATCTGAACCAATTTTCACGAAACTTAACACACAACATTCTAGGCCTTATTCATTACGCTGGGCCAAATTTCGTGCAAAAAAATGAGCTGTGCCAAATTTCATCCAATTTGGATCATAAATGCGACCTGTACTTTGTTTACAATTTAACATGGACGGACAGACGGACGGACATGCATAAATCTACTCAGAAAGTAATTCTATGCATATTATCAAAAGGAACCATGGGTCTATCTCGATTCCTTTTGCCTGTTACAAACATATGCACAAATACATAATACCCTGCACCACAGTGTGGTGGTACAGCGTATTAATACGTTAGGCTAACTTTATGAGAAAAGTCGGTCAAAGTTTTCGCAATACAGAAAATGGGGCGAGAACTGTATGTAGGAGCGATATCAAAACTTGGTCCAAAATAGAAATATTTTCGCAAAAATGTCTTGTACCCTTCAATATTCCATCCTACTAAGTGGATGTGAAGATTTGACACCACATGAGAAAATACTGAACTATAGGGGATACCGTTATAACTAAATTTTTTATCATCCAAAATAATAATCCAAGTTTGGTTGAAACACTAGACCAAACTTCCCAAAATACCGAACATTGTGGGTACCGTTATAGGGAAGCTCTCTCAAAGAGTGGACCAATATTTATCATTTAATAGGATTCGTTCTACCAAATAAAAAAATCAAATGCCAAATTACAGCCGATTAGATTTAGAAACGTGCCCCACAGCATCGAAAAATGTGAAGTACTGTTCAGGTACCCATTATGGGGGCTACCCTAAAAAATGAACCAAAACTGAACATTTTTAATACCAAATATCTATGAGTAGTAGAAATTATGTGCAAATTTCAATGTTCTATCTTAAATCGGAGGGTAGAAAAAGTCTTCTAAATATTTTGCAAAAATTTAATTAAATCCGAAAGTCAAGCTTATATGTGTATTTAAATTTGTTTTACACGAATTTAATTATTAATACTAAACTTATACCCTCAGAAACTTTAGGAGGCAAAAATAGAAACAAGTCTCGCTGATAAGCTTAAAATTCTACCTAAGCACCAAAGTATTACAATCTGGTGGAGGGTATAAAACAAACCTAAAATGCCGAAAACTTTACATCAACAATATTGTTCGGCAATATTGTTGATGTAATATTTGTACCGTTCACCACACTGTGGTACGGGGTCTTTGTGCATATGTTTGTAACAGGCAAAAGGAAACGAGGTAGACCCATGGTTTCATTTTGAGAATATGCATAGAATCACTTTTTAAGAAGATTTTCGCATTTCCGTCTGTCCGTCCGTCTGTCCATGTTAAATTTGTAAACAAAGTACTGGTAGCATTTATGATCCTAATTGGATGAAGATTGGCATAGGTCACATATTTGTCCCAAGGACGAACCCTATTGAAATTGGGAAAAATCGGTTAAGATTTAGATATAGCTCCCATATATATTTTAATCCGATTTTATGTAAATGGTGTACCAAAGTCCCATATATATCATTCGATTTGCACTAAATTTGGCATAGCGTTATGAATTAGATCTAGAATGAAGTGTGTTAAGTTTCCTGAAAATCGGTCAAGATTTAGATATAGCTCCCATATATATTTTCGTCCGATTTAATATAAATGGTGTACCAAAGTCCTTATATATCTGTTGATTTGCACGAATTTTAATATATCGTACTAAATTAAGTCTAGATTAAGTTTCGTGAAAATCGGTTCAGATTTAGATATAGTTGCCATATATATTTTCGTCCGATTTTATGTAAATAGTGCACTAAAGTCCCTATATATCTTTCGATTTGCACGAAATTTTACATAACGTAGTGAATTGCGTCTATAATAATGTGTGCGAAGTTTCATGAAAATCAGTTCAGATTTAGATATAACTCCCATACATATTTTCGTCTGATTTTAAGTAAATGGTGCACTAAAGAACCGATTTTCACGAAATTTAATAGACATTCTTCTAGACATAATGCAGTCTATCTCGTTTCCTTTTTGCCTGTTACAAACATATGCACAAAGACATAATACCCTGTACCATAGTGTGGTGAAGGGTATATAAACCTGTATTAATGTACGATGTGATTGTTATCGAAATTCAATACCGTAAAAGTTAGTCCAACAGGCAATCTTTCTTCAAATTTTTACAATGGACCTTCACCCCAAATAATAAATATTATATGTTGTTGCACAATGTAATTAATATTTCACTCATAATTCTCTTAACTTTAGACAT
>NW_026882461.1:0-42697 GCF_032173495.1 Musca vetustissima
TGTACTTTGTTAGAATTTAACAAAAGGAACCATGTGTCTATCTCGATTATGTTTGCCTGTCAAGAAACATATGCACAAAGACATAATACCCTGTACCACAGTGTGGTGAAGGGTATAAAAATGGGAGCTATATCTATATCTAAATCTGGACCGATTTTCACGGAAAAAAGCAGACATAACTCTAGGCTTAATTCAGTACGTTATGCCAAAATTAGTGCAAATCGAAAGATATATAGCGACTTTGGTGTACCATTTACATGAAATCGGACGAAACTGTATATGGGAGCTATATCCAAATCTGGGCCGATTTTCTCGAAACTTGGCAGACATCACTCTAGGCTCAATTCAGTACGTTATACCAAATTTTGTGCAAATCGAAAGATATATAGGGACTTTGGGGCACCATTTACATGAAATCGGACGAAACTATATATGGGAGCTATATCTAAATCTGGACCGATTGGCAAACATCACTCTACGCTCAATTCAGTACGTTATGGCAAATTTCGTGCAAATCGAAAGATATATAGGGACTTTGGGGCACCAGTTACATGAAATCGGACGAAACTATATATGGGAGCTATATCTAAATCTGGACCGATTTTCACGAAAATTGGCAGACATCATTCTAGACTTAAATGATTAGGCTGTACCAAATTTCGTGCAAATCGAAGGATATATAGGGACCGTTTACATTAAATCGGTTAAATATATATATGGGAGCTATATCTAAATCTGAACCGATTTTTCCCAATTTCAATAGGGTTCGTCCTTGGGCCGAATAAGTGACCTATGCCAAATTTCATCCAATTCGGATAATAAATGCGACCTGTACTTTGTTTACAATTTAACATGGACAGACAGACGGACAGACGGACAGACGGACAGACGGACGGACGGACGGACGGACATGCATAAATCGACTTAGAAAGTGATTCTATGCATATTCAGTGTGGTCATTTACATCAAATCGAACGAAACTATATATGGGAGCTATATCCAAATCTGGGCCGATTTTCTCGAAACTTGGCAGACATCACTCTAGGCTCAATTCAGTACGTTGTGCCAAATTTCGTGCAAATCGAAGGATATATAGGGACTTTGGTGCACCATTTACATGAAATCGGACGAAACTATATATGGGAGCTATATCTTAATCTGGACTGATTTACACGAAACTTGGCAAACATAATTCTATGCTCAATTCAGTATGTTATGCCAAATTTTGTGCAAATCGAAAGATATATAGGGACTTTGGGGCACCATTTACATGAAATCGGACGAAACTATATATGGGAGCTATATCTAAATCTGAACCGATTCTCTCGAAACTTGGCAGACATCACTCTAGGCTTAATTCAGTACGTTATGCCAAATTTCGTGCAAATCGAAGGATATATAGGGACTTTGGTGCACCATTTACATGAAATCGGACGAAACTATATATGGGAGCTATATCTTAATCTGGACCGATTTTCACGAAACTTGGCAGACATAATTCTATGCTCAATTCAGTACGTTATGCCAAATTTGGTGCAAATCGAAGGATATATAGGGATTTTGCTGCACCATTTACATGAAATCGGACGAAACTATATATGGGAGCTATATCTAAATCTGGACCGATTTTCACGAAACTTGGCAGACATCATTCTAGACCTAAATGATAAGGCTGTACCAAATTTCGTGCAAATCGAAGGATATATAGGAACCGTTTACATTAAATCGGTTAAATATATATATGGGAGCTATATCTAAATCGGAACTGATTTTTCCCAATTTCAATAGGGTTCGTCCTTGGGCCGAATAAGTGACCTATGCCAAATTTCATCCAATTCGGATAATAAATGCGACCTGTACTTTGTTTAGAATTTAACAAAAGGAACCATGTGTCTATCTCGATTATGTTTGCCTGTTACAAACATATGCACAAAGACATAATACCCTGTACCACAGTGTGGTGAAGGGTATAAAAATGGGAGCTATATCTATATCTAAATCTGGACCGATTTTCACGGAAAAAAGCAGACATAACTCTAGGCTTAATTCAGTACGTTATGCCAAAATTAGTGCAAATCGAAAGATATATAGCGACTTTGGGGCACCATTTACATGAAATCGGACGAAACTGTATATGGGAGCTATATCCAAATCTGGGCCGATTTTCTCGAAACTTGGCAGACATCACTCTAGGCTCAATTCAGTACGTTATGCCAAATTTTGTGCAAATCGAAAGATATATAGGGACTTTGGGGCACCATTTACATGAAATCGGACGAAACTATATATGGGAGCTATATCTAAATCTGGACCGATTTTCTCGAAACTTGGCAAACATCACTCTACGCTCAATTCAGTACGTTATGGCAAATTTCGTGCAAATCGAAAGATATATAGGGACTTTGGGGCACCAGTTACATGAAATCGGACGAAACTATATATGGGAGCTATATCTAAATCTGGACCGATTTTCACGAAAATTGGCAGACATCATTCTAGACTTAAATGATTAGGCTGTACCAAATTTCGTGCAAATCGAAGGATATATAGGGACCGTTTACATTAAATCGGTTAAATATATATATGGGAGCTATATCTAAATCTGAACCGATTTTTCCCAATTTCAATAGGGTTCGTCCTTGGGCCGAATAAGTGACCTATGCCAAATTTCATCCAATTCGGATAATAAATGCGACCTGTACTTTGTTTACAATTTAACATGGACAGACAGACGGACAGACGGACAGACGGACGGACGGACGGACGGACATGCATAAATCGACTTAGAAAGTGATTCTATGCATATTCTCAAAAGGAACCATGTGTCTATCTCGATTATTTTTGCCTGTTACAAACATATGCACAAAGACATAATACCCTGTACCACAGTGTGGTGAAGGGTATAAACACACACACAGACAAGCAGAGAGAAAATCGCATGAAAATATACGGGGTTACAAACCATATGTATAGCATTTGAGTTGCTTGTGCAAGACGGAAAATATGGTTACAGATGATGGAAAATTTCCTTCGACATTATGATACTGTAATGCGAATACAAAGCAAGATATATAAATTTATTATTTTTCTTCTTAGTATTATTTTTATTTTTGCTGCAATTTGGTAGCAATGAAGGGAATGATTTATTGTACACATTTGTACAAGGATACACAAAAAGATTCCAGAGTATCAGGAAAATAAAAAAAGAGTTTCAATCTTTTCCCCCACATAAAACTGTTGGTTTTCGATTACAAAAGAGATGATAAATTGTTTTCAAAGTAAATGTATCTAACAAAAGAACAATGGTTATGTGCTGTTATTTTATTTTATTTTTTTTTTTGATTGAAAAAAATGAAATTGTAAAACCGTATGGTATTGAGAAAATCTAACTTTTGTACGAAAATGGAAACATTTTTGGTTTTGCATTCAAGTTTTGTAGTCATTTGATTTTAGTAATCTGTATGTGCAAGTCTCCGGCCTGCTAGACAGATAGTGTTTTGCTCATTACTACTTCGATTGAAGTCGATGGAGAACACCTTTATAGGAAAATGTAAAATTTCGAGTTTTCATTAAAATTGTTTTGCAAATAGGCTTGAGTGGACAATGTTGTCGACATGTGTAAATTTGGTTTCCGGCCTGTCGAACATACATTTCACCTTCTGAAAATTACTTTGCTGATTTCTATTTTTATTATTTCGATAAATTCTCCTTTTTACAGACTTAACCATAATGATGTGTTTACCTTTTTATACCCTTCACCACACTGTGGTGAAGGGTATTATGTCTTTGTGCATATGTTTGTAACAGGCAAAAATAATCGAGATAGACCCATGGTTCCTTTTGAGAATATGCATAGAATCACTTTCTGAGTCGTCTGTCCATCCGTCCATGTATTTTTGTTAACAAAGTACAGGTCGCATTTATGATCCGATCTGGATGAAATTTGGAACAGGTCACTTAATTGGCCCAAGGCCCAACGTTTAGGCATAGCTCCCATATAAGGGTACCCCCCAATTTTCGGTATTTTGAGGTTCTTTAGCGCGTTTTTCAACTGAATTCGCTGAAATTTGGTACTTTGAGTTCTTATTGGGTAGCAACTCTCTCCACTAAAAATTATAAATATGGGTCCATATTTTCGGATGGCTCCTATATAAGGGTACCTCCAATTTTGCGGTATTTTGGGTGTTTTGATCGAATTTTTCGACCGAATGCGCTGAAATTTTGTACCTTGAGTTCTTATTGGGTAGCAAATCTTCCTACTAAAAATTATAAATATAGGTCAATTTTTTCGGGTAGCCCCATATAAGGGTACCCCAGTTTATGGTATTATGGGATTCTTGGGCTCGTTTTATAACTGAATTCTCTGAAATATTTACATAGGGCTCTTATTGTGTACCAAATTACTCCACTAAAAATTATAAATATAGGTCCAGTTTTACAGGTAGTCCCCATATAACGGTACTCCCAAATTTTTGGTATTTTGGGGGTTCTGATCATATTTTTCGACCGAATTGATGTGGAGTTCTTATTAGGTAGCAAATCTCTTCTCTATAAATAATTAATATAGATACATTTTTTCGGGTAGCCCCCATATAAGGGTACCCCCCATTTTCTTTGTAATTTGTTTTTTTTCATACCCTCCACCATAGTATGGAGGGTATATTAGGTTTGTTTTTCCGTTTGTAACGCATCGAAATAACCATTTCCGACCCTATAAAGTATATATATTCTTGATCAGCGTAAAATTCTATGACGACATAGCCATGTCCGTCTGTCTGTCTGTTGTAATCACTCTAGCGTCTAAACGAATTGAGATAGATCGCCAAAATTTTGCATAGAGTCGTCTTTTGTCTGCAGGCAGGTCAAGTTCGAAGATGGGCTATAACGGCCCACGTTTAGGCATAGCTTCTATATAAGGGTACCCCCCAATTTTCGGTGTTTTAGGGTTCTTGTGCGCGTTGTTGTAATCACTCTAGCGTCTAAACGAATTGAGATAGAACGCCAAAATTTTGCATAGAGTCGTATTTTGTCTGCAGGCAGGCAGGCCAAGTTCGATGATGGGCTATATCGGTCCACGTTTAGGCATAGCTCCCATATAAGTGTACCCCCAAATTTTCAGTATTTCGCGGTTCTTGAGCGAGTTTTTCAATCGAATTTGCTGAAATTTGGTAAAATGGGTTATTTTTGGATACCAAATTTCTTCACTAAAAATTATAAATATAGGTCCACTTTTTCTGGTAGCCCCCATAGGACGGTACCTCCCAATTTTCCGTTTTTGGGGGGTTTTGACCGGATTTTTTCACCGAATTGGCTGTAATTTAGTACTTTGAGTTCTTATTGGGTATCATATCTCTCCACAAAAAATTATAAATATAGGTCCAGTTTTTCAGGTAGTCCCCATATAACAGTACTCCCAAATTTTTGGTATTTTGAGGGTTCTGATCGTATTTTTCGACCGAATTGCCTGTAATTTAGTACGTGGAGTTCTTATTAGGTAGCAAATCTCTCCACTACAAAAAATAAATATAGATCCATTTTTCGGGTATCCCCCATATAAGGGTACCCCAAATTTTCGGTATTTTGGGGTTCTTAAACGCGTTTTTCAACCAAATTCTCCCAAAAATTTTTAATATTCGCCTCCTTTTAGGGGTAGTCCCCTTATAACCCCCTTTTTATACCCTTCACCACACTGTTGTGCAGGTATTGTGTCGTTGTTCATATGTTTGTAACAGGCAAAAATAATCGATATAGGCCCATGATTCCTTTTGTGCATACAATTACTTTTGTGCATACAATTACTTTCTGAGTCGATTTATGCATGTCCGTCTATCCGTCCATGTATTTTTGTTAACAAAGTACAGGTCGCATTTATGATCCGATTTGGATGAAATTTGGCACAGGTCACTCATTTGGCCCAAAGACGGACCCTATTGAAGAAAATCGGTTCAGATTTAGATATAGCTCCCATATATATGTTCGTCCCATTTTAACTTATTGATGCATCAAACTCCCAAATGTGGTCCGATTGAGACAAATTTTTGCACAGTGTATTGAATTAGGTCTAGATAGTTATATGCCAAGGTTTGTTGAAATCGGTTCAGATTTAGATATAGCTCCGATGTATAGTTTCGTTGGCAAAATGGAGCAACATACTGCCAATATTTATCCGATTGAGACAAAATTTTGCACAGCGTACTTAATTAGGTCATGACTAATGAATGCGAAGTTTTGTTGAAATCGGTTCATATTTAGATATAGCTCCCATATATAGTTTCGTCTGATTTAAAGTAAATTGTGCACCAAACTCCCAATATTGGTCCGATTGAAGAAAAAATTTGCACAGAGTACTGAATTAGGTCCCGACTGATGTATGCGAAATTTCTATATCTACAGGATATTGTAGATATTAACATGTCTTGCATGTACCCATTGTGGTGAAGGGTATCATATAGTCGGCCCCGTCCGACTTTTGAACTTTCCTTACTGGTTTAGATTTATCTTTTTGAAAATACTATTATTTTTGCCATGATAAAAGGTTTTTGCGTATAATATAATACGAACGTTCAAAACCACCTATATACGTACTTCCGTACGTATATGCATTATATTAGGTACGAGTCTTAAATCGAACGCTGACTGAACAAGATAAACTTTTTAAAATAAATAATCTAATATTTAATGTAAATCTAATATTTCATTTAAAGCCCTAAATGATTTATTACTTATTTAGAATTTTTTCATAAAATGTTGGTTTACTATGAAGCTATGATAATGCCTTTCATTAGGTGGTCGGACACATCGAACATGGATTGGATGTGTTGTCAATAATAAGTAATTGAAATTAGCAAGATCTATTGTATGGAACCTCAAATATATCTGGCTGGAATTTTCACGACGAAGATCTAGGTTGTCGTCACTGGGAAAACATTGCCGCTTATGGGAAAGATAAGGAATAGTTTGAAACGTGCGAAAATCTCAATTACGTAGCAAAGGCCACAGACTGTTTGGCAAATACAAGACTGATTCTTCTCTGGAATAAATTCCACCTAAATCTAAAGTTTTGCCAAGTATCTATCCTGCATATGCTATGTTCTTTAAGTTTTTTTCCGTTCCGCAACACCACGAACCCCTTTGAAATGATGCAAATACATTGTCATGATAATTTTATTAGCACAACCATTGAATACATTTTAAAAACGTAGTTTGAGGCGTTTTCGGTATTATTTCTGGCATATGTTTTTAAAGCATTTGTTCCAAATCACAATGAAACTTAAGAACAAGTTCCAGAAAACGCGTTGTGGCATCGTCAGGGGGCATATCAGATTCCCAAGCTTCCTTTAGACTGTCAGTGACGGGGGTAAATAAGGCGACTTTGCAAATAAAAATTGCAAAGCGTTGGAATCATACAATAGATTTCTTAATACGAGTCGGGAGATTTTAGAGTAAGGTGGGTGCATGAATAAAATGGCCTACTATATAAAATGATCTTAGCCTTATGGCTGAACCAACTCCGGATCAGTTAATTTAAAGTCGAATTCGGTATATCTGGCTAGTACGCTAAAGACTCTATTGAAGTGATGTTTAAATCGGTTCATATTTAGATATAGTTCCCATATATATTAAAGTGACATATTACACACAGACTATGGTCCTTTCCTTCCTGCTTTAATTTAAATTTCAATTAACGTTATTATAGCCTTCACCACACTGTGGTACAGTGTATTATGACTTTGTGCATATGTTTGTAACATATGCAAAGGAAAACGAGATAGACACATGGTTCCTTTTGAGAATATGAATAGAATCACTTTTTAAGTCGATTAAGGCATGTCCGAATTTCTGATTCGAATTGGATGAAATTTGGCACAGCACATTTATTTTGTCCAAGGACGAACCCTATTGAAATTGGGAAAAATCGTTTCAGATTTAGATATAGCTCCCATATATATTTTCGCCCGATTTTAGGTAAATAGTGCGCCAAAGTCCAAAGTGTATATCCTTCCATTGGCACGAAATTTGGCACAGCATACTTAACTAAGTCTAGAACGATGTGTGTTAAATTTCGTGAAAATCGGTTCAGATGTAGATATAGCTCCCATATATATTTTCGTCCGATTTTAGGTAAATAGTGCACCAAAGTGCCAATATATCTTGCGCTTTGCACGAAATTTGGCATAGCGTAATGAATTAGGTATACAATGATATTTGTTATATATCCTGAAAATCGGTTCAGGTTAAGATATAGCTCTCACATATATTTTCGTCCGATTTAATGTAAATATTGCACCAAAGTCCCTATATATCCTTCGATTTGCACGAAATTTGGCATAGCGTACTGAATTAAGTCTAGAAGGATGTGTGTTAAATTTCGTAGAAATCGGTTCAGATTTAGATATAGCTCCCATATATATTTTAGTCCGATTTTATGTAAATAGTGCACCAAAGTGTCTATATATCTTTCAATTTTCACAAAATTTGCCACAGCGTAATGAATTAGGTCTGCAATGACATGTGAAGGGTATCATATAGTCGACCCCGTCCTACTTTACTACTTTCCTTACTGGTGTTTTATTATGTTTGAGTTATATCCTTGACAACACATTACCAACATTATTACTTAAAACTATTACTGAGTACATATAAATATATGAGTACAGAAACATATGATATGTCAGCAAAAATTCCTTAAACCAGTGCTGAAAAACGAAGAAGAGGATTGTGAAAACGAGTTGCAGATAAAAAAGGCACAAGTAAATTACTGTGAAAGACTTCAATCCTCGCATATCAGCATCAACATTCACGACAGCATCATTTCTTAAACTGACTTATTGACATACCCTTTTACGGTGAACATTTTCGTTTTTACGTTGCTGTTTTTTTTCCCAAGCTCATATTCACCAAAAAATGCATGCTTTCGCTGATGGGGAGATATTCATAACCATGGCTGGGATTTGCTGAATTTGTTTTTCACAACGGGATATTAAATTAGAATTGGGTTAGCAGATGTAGAGATGAAAGTCTAGGTTAAACGCAAAACTTGAAATTGACTTTCGACACATATTTTAATACATAATTATATCGAATAAAAATTAATCTCTTTCTTTGCGATTTTTCGGTTATCTTATGTACCGTTACAATTGATGTTTTTGTTTTTGCTGAAAGATAGACAAAACTGTCCGAGGGTTAAAATAAAAATTGTTTTTTTTTCTAAACTCTGTGCCTTTAGATGATCTTAAATACAAAATTTTTGATTTTTATTTCGACACAATTTTTTTTTGACACTGAAAGGGTTAAATATTTAGCACATCATCCAACAAGGAGCTACCTTTTTAATAACCCCGATAAAAGCCTTAAGCTATGACTTAATTTTGTTCACCGTTCTTATTAGAACTTTGTTAGTAGTTCAAAAAACATTCGTTACAATTGCACCAAATCTGTGCTGCTCATGGCCCCAGAAGTTTGTAACGCCGCGAAATATTGGCCCTAGACCCACCTTTAAGTATACCGATCGTCATATCTTGACCAGCCGAGTCAATCTAGATATGTGTGTCCATCCATCTGTCTGTCCATTATAATTTGTAAATACGGTACAGGCCTCTGTTATGGACCTATCTTTACAAAATGTTGCGTATAGGATGGGTTCTGGCCCATGAAGACCCCTATTGTTTTTAGTAAAGATCGGTAAACATTTAGGGGATGAAATAGACCAAAAACTTTATTTTTGTCAGATTTTTTGATCGCTCCAGAGGGCACAATCGCGAGTTTTTACATGGATAATGGGATCAGGCCAATATTTAGCGGGTCAAATGGACCCTGACTTTTGTGTGAAAAATTACATAATTTGTATTCTCTAGAGTATATATTTACCCCTGAAGGATATGGACCCAATATGTTGATATCAAGAGGAGGGGTTGACCTTTAAATTGATACCAATTAAATTGTCGTATGCACTCGGATGTGGGAGTTACACATAAATATTTACAGGTGCTTACGTATTTCAGATATTATTTAGTAACCCATTACCACACTGGAGGGCGGAAATACAGCGCTGATCGATTTGAAATTTTCCATCACAACACACGGTGAAGGGAATCTGGTCAAGTAATTATGTCAGTGTAAGGAAGTAATTATGTCAGTGTATGGTCAAGGACAACGCCTATAATTGTCGGTAATGATCATAAATTGGACCGAAAACTTAATTTTTTGTGTTTTTTCGAGTCGATCTATAGGCCACAATTGAAAGTCGAACATCACAACACAACACACGGTGAAGGGAATCTGGTCAAGTAACTATGTCAGTGTAAGGAAGTGGTGCTTTTGACTTCTAATCGCTAAATATTGCCCACGCTCGAAATAAAAATCCGCAGATAGAGTTAGAGTGTGTAGGGTATCGTATTTCGGCCCCGTTCGACTATATTGCGCTGCTCACTGGTTTTATATATAAGATTTATAAGTACGTAGAACAAATGCATTTTTATGTACCTTTTTGTTTGTATGTTTGTACCACACTGTGGTACTGGGTATTATATCTTTGTGCATATGTTTGTGACAGGCAAAAGGAAACGAGACAGACACATGGTTCCTTTTGAGAATATGAATAGAATCACTTTTTAAGTCGATTTATGCATGTCCGTTCGTCTGTCTGTCTGTCCATGTTAAATTGTAAACAAAGTACAGGTCGCATTTATGATCCGAATTGGATAAAATTTGGCACAGCTCATTTATTTGGCCCAAGGACCAACACTATTGAAATTGGGTAAAATCGGTTAAGATTTAGATACAGCTCCCATGTGTATTTTGGTCCGATTTTAGGTGAATACTGCACCAAAGTCCATATATATCCTTCGATTTACACGAAATTTGGCATAGCGTAATGAATAAATTTTTAAGTTATTATTTATACTCTTTCGAGTTGAGCTTAATGATCGATGGTTTGCAATGAAAAGGAAAGCAAACTTACGACATTTGTAAAGCCACATAGCCCAATATGCCTGATGGGCCGCTTAACCAACGGCGAAACGCGTCGCATAGTGGTGGGTGCGTAGGTGCTTAAAAATTACTTTCAAATGATCACTGCCCTTACAAGGCAAAATTCAAATAACTAAAAAGTAATGAATAATCTCTATATAATGAGTGTTAAGTTTCGTGAAAATCGTTTCATATTTAGGTACATATTGCTCCCATATATATTTTCGTCCGATTTTATGTAAATGGTGCACCAAAGTCCCCATATATCCTTCGATTTGCACGAAATATAGCAGAAAGATATGTATATATTGCAGAAAGATATGAGTATGTTCCTTCGAGGGAACATTGATATTCATATGTACAATAAACCTAAAGTGGTGAAGGGTATCTTATTGTCGGCCCAGTCCGACTTTACTGCTTTCTTTCTTGTTTATGTATGTTTTTAGTAATTGATAATATTGTTACGAATATAACTTTAGATTTAAGTTAATTTAGATGAATTCCGTTAATTTAAGAATTTGAATTGTAACGTAAATTTCTACTACGCAGTTTATTCGAATAACTTCACAACAACAACTACTGTATATATTTTTCTACATCCTTCCATTTCCTCTTTCATTTTCTATTTTGTTATTGACGTACAATTCTTGTTAAACGTCATCATTGATGATCGCTTAATTCCTCTTTCTTTGTTACTCCCTCGCCTGTATATGCGTTGTTGTTATTGTTCACTCAATGTAAGTTTGTATGTGTGCGTTGCCTTGGTAGATTGTTCGTAATCCAGATGTTACCAGATCGTCTAGAAACTTCTGTAGCGACAGGCAAGGCCCATATAAATAGAGGAAATGGCAAGGCAGTTAGTCAGTTGTGAATCAGATCGGGAATTGAAACCGTCACGTGAAGTAAAGTGCAAAGTAAAGTGTGTCAATTAACTTATTGTAATAATCGTAATCAGAAAGAACCCGCGTTTTATTTAGTACGAACTGTATTGGGAAATAAAACAACGTCTACACGGGATTAAGTAAAATCCAAGAACGTAACAATTGGTGTCAGAAGTGGGATTACGATAATACTACGATGAAGTTTAAGGAGCACCGTGGTATGAACATCGATACATATGAGTTTGACAGTAAGGATGAAGTGGATTTATCGGAAGTGGGCGAATCCAACGGTGGGGAAGTCTCGTCAGTAGCTGCCTGGGGTGACGATTTAAGAGAAATGCTGGCTAAAATGTTCGAAGAGAATTCCAGAAAGTTGGATGAACTCAAGTCAGAGAATTGTAGAATGAACGATAAACTGGAGTACATTACAGAATTTATTGGAAGGAGAGTGGAAACCGTGGAGGTCCAAGTTAAGGAGTTGGATAAGAAAGTGCAGTCGGTTGACGAGAAATTTCTGGCCCACGACCACAGGTTTACGAATCTGGAGAAGAAAATTTCGGAACTGGAAATCAAAGGTGGTCCGGTGCGAGTTCCTGATAACACACTAAAAATCAAACCTCCTGTATTCGACGGCTCTACGTCATTCAATGTTTTCAAGTTACAGTTCGATACAGTGGCTTCTGGCATTGAAGGGCAGTGCTGCTGATGTTATGCAGAGTATTCCTGTCGCTTCTAGAAACAACTATGAAGATGTTATGGCGGCACTGGAACTTATGTACGGTGGCGAACATAAACGAAACATCTACCTTATGGAATTAAGGGGAAGAGTGCAGAGGGCAAACGAGACGTTGCAAGACTTTGCAGCTGAGGTGGAACGTTTGGTGCTAATGGCGTATCCAGGAGAGAATCACCCATTGGTGGACCGTATTAAAATCGAAACCTTTGTGAATGGCATACGTGACCCTGAGATTAAAAGCGTCATTTGTCGAAACCGTGTCGTTTGCCCTTGCCCAAGAGACGGCAAGAATAATTGTTAAGCCCCAGACCCACAAGATTCGCCAACTGGAGACCGAAGGTTGCGAACCCAAATCTCTCGTTAACTCGATCGAAGACGCCATGGGCCGGTAATAGAAGAAACAAAGTTAGTTGGGATGACTAAGCTCAGGGTTAGATGCTACAACTGCGATAAAGCAGGTCATATTGCGCGCGAATGCAGAGATAAGCGCAAACGATCCAGGTCATCGTCACCACCTCCAACGAAAGAAGGTGGAAGAATGGCTCAACAATCCACCAATGAGTCACCGTTAAACTAAATCGAGCCAGTCCAGCGGGGCATGAACTGGCTCCCATCGACGATGGCCCCACAATCTCCATAGCAATAGTACAACAGAAAAGTCACAACCTAACAACAACTGGGTACATCTATGTTGATAAGCGAGTTCTGACGTTAGATACTGGCGCATCAAAGTCCATCATAAGATCAGATCTGGTAAAGGGAAAAGTAACGCAAATTAATGGAGTCAGACTGCGCACAGCAACGGGGGAGTCCGCGGCAGTACACGGCAAGATTACCCTGAGAGTAACTATTGCCAATAAATCGGAGAATTACGAGTTTATAGTTGCTGATATCATAGACGAAGTGATAATAGGCGCAGATTTTATGATTGGCTAAGCAGCTATTATGGAAATATGCCTCTACCTTTGCGTTGACAAAAGAGCACCAAGGAAGAACATCAGTGGTGAAGCATGAAATCCATACAGCAGACGCGAGACCCATTAAACAGCCTCCAAGAAGTGTTCCCCTGTCAAAAAGAGTCGAGGTCCAGAAGCTGATAAGTGAAATGGAAAAGAGTAGAACCATCGTCAAGTCCATGGTGCTCCCCAGTGGTCTTGGTCAAGAAGAAAGACGCAAGCAAGACTACCGAAAGATGAATGATGTCACCAAGGAAGACAGCTATCCGCTCCCAAGAATCGACGAAACATTGGACACATTAGCCGGGACGTCATGGTTCTCCACCCTCGACCTGCAGAGTGGGTACTGGCAAGTAGAGATCGCCGAGAAAGATAAGGAGAAAACAGCGTTTAGCGTTAATGGGGGTCTCTGGCAGTTCAATGTCATGCCATTCGGACTCTGCAACGCCCCGGCTACATTTGAAAGGCTGATGAAGCGTGTGTTAAAAGGGCTGCAGTGGAAGTCGTGTCTCATATACCTGGATGACATCATAGTCATGGGACGCAACTTCGACGAACACATCAAGAACTTAAAGGATGTTCTACAGCAGCTTTCGTCTTCAGGCCTCAAGTTAAACCCAAAGAAGTGCAGTCACTTCCAACGAGAGGTGAAGTTCCTGGGGCACCACGTGAGGGCATATCGACGGATAATGAGAAAATTCAAGCCGTCAGAGATTGGCCGCAGCCCCGAAATCTCCATGAGCTGCGAAGCTTTCTGGGTCTCTGCACCTACTACCGTCGATTTGTCCCAAATTTTGCCAACATCGCCGCCTGTCTACACCGCTTGACGCAAAAAGGCCAGAGGTTTCAGTGGGGCAACGACCAAGAAGAGGCATTCAGTAAACTCAAAGACATGCTATGCAGAGCCCCCATTTTGGCATACCCTATACCTGGCGGCAAGTTTGTTCTGGACACAGACGTAAGTGCGTGCGTCATCGGTGGCGTCCTTTCCCAGGAAATCGACGTACAGGAAAAAGTCATCGGGTACTACAGCCGGACATTGTCGAAACCTCCTGTGACGAGGAGAGAGCTGCTTACTGTCCTTGAGAGCGTTAAACACTTCCACAAATACCTATATGGCCAGCATTTCCTGCTGAGGACCGACCACGCTGCTCTCCAATGGTTGCTGCAGTTTAAGAATCCGGAATGTCAACTAGCCCGTTGGATTGAGAGGCTCCAGAGTTATGACTTCAGAATCCAGCACAGAAAAGGCGGAAAACACGGTAATGCTGATGCCCTCTCTCGTCGGTCATGCAATGTAGAATGCAGGCATTGTTCAAAGGCTGAGTGTAAAGAGAATATCGTTGATGTCCGATTATTGCAGTTTGAGTCGGGTGAAGATTGGTCGACGATGTGAACCAAGATGAAGACAGTCAAAACTCTTTTAGTAAAGTCCACGATGTAGTTCGCCATCGAATAAAAATGATTAGCAACCGCACGAAGGCAAGGTACGATCGAGCGGCAAATACCGATGGGTTTCAAGAAGGGCAACTGGTACTATTGTGCAATCCACAACGAAAAAAAACTATGACTATGCCCCAAATAGCAAACGCACTGGGAAGGACCCTACAAGATTGTCACGAAAATAAATGACGTCGTTTATCGCATCCAGAGGAGCGACAGTCCCAGGTCAAAGATGAAAGTTGTACATTTGGAGCGGCTGGCCCCCTACGGAACGGGAACTGTGCCTATTCGGGACGAACAGGCTTAAGCGGGGGGCAATGTTACGAATATAACTTTAGATTTAAGTTAATTTAGATGAATTCCGTTAATTTAAGAATTTGAATTGTAACGTAAATTTCTACTACGCAGTTTATTCGAATAACTTCACAACAACAACTACTGTATAGATTTTTCTTTATCCTTCCATTTCCTCTTTCATTTTCTATTTTGTTATTGACGTACAATTCTTGTTAAACGTCATCATTGATGATCGCTTAATTCCTCTTTCTTTGTTACTCCCTCGCCTGTATATGCGTTGTTGTTATTGTTCACTCAATGTAAGTTTGTATGTTTGCGTTGCCTTGGTAGATTGTTCGTAATCCAGATGTTACCAGATCGTCTAGAAACTTCTGTAGCGACAGGCAAGGCCCATATAAATAGAGGAAATGGCAAGGCAGTTAGTCAGTTGTGAATCAGATCGCGAATTGAAACCGTCACGTGAAGTAAAGTGTGTCAATAAACTCATTGTAATAATCGTAATCAGAAAGAACCCGCGTTTTATTTAGTACGAACTGTATTGGGAAATAAAACAACGTCTACACGGGATTAAGTAAAATCCAAGAACGTAACAATATCAATAGAATTTTAATTAAAAAAATGTATAAAAAGTACAATCGGACTGAAAAAGTACACATTTTATTGAAAGCCAGTACAATTTGAATAATTTCATTTCGCATCCCTGCCTTTCGAGCTGTAATAATCACTCAAATCCCAGACTACGACATAAAACTTGCGAACTAGCAATTGTGGTGGTCTTGGGATCTGTAGTCGATGGCAAACAATTTTATACAATGTACTGAAGTTAGTTTCAGATCTACATATAGCTCCGATTTACACAACATGTTGCAAAATGTACTGAAGTTAATATAAATTAATATCTGACAAGTTTCGTTGAAATCTGTTTAGATTTAGATATAGCTCCCATATAAATTTTCGTCCGATGTTGGTAAATGGCGAACCAAACTCCTAATGTTTGTCCGATTGACACGAACTTTTGCACATCGTATCAAATTGTGTTTTTTTGAAATTGCAGACGTAGCTTCCCTACATATTTTCGACCGACTTTGTAGACATATGTCATGTTCAATTATAAATATTTCGGATTTCTATCCGATCTTTAGGGTCGGACCGATTTTTTAATGTTAGGCGATATAAATGTCATTTCAAAGACAACATTTAATTGAGGAAAGACCAACTGTCTTTCCTTCATACTTCTTGTCTGATAAAACGCGAATGCGAAGAGTAGAGACGCTGAACCCAGCGAACTCCACTTCAGGTCGGTATATCAGTATTTATAAGGCAAACTGTTGTAGGGAGAGAATATATGAGCCAACATCTCATATATAGAATGCAATTTCTTCAGCTTTCAAAAAGTCTTATTGGAGCAAAAAAAAAACAATGTCTATCTGGCCAGCAAACGTTTTAATTCAATTTCAGATCTGTTAAATTTCCATAACACGAGCAGCGTTAAAACATGTTCAAAATGTTGCCAAGGCGAAAACCAATGGCATAAAAAATCAATTTAAACTCTGTTAATAATTTAACACTTTTCGATCGATTATTAATGTTTCATGCGAGATGGTGAACTCTGTAGAACAGAAATCACAGTGTAGTGAAGCGTATAAAACCGAACATCTCTGCTCTATCGTATTATAAGTTCTACGCTAACGATTATTCTTTTCTAAAACCACAGATCTACAAATTGTTATTGATAATATTTTATGTTATTTATCGAGAAACGAAATTCGGATACGGTTCGAAATTTAATTTTCTAAGAACTTTAACTTTATTTTAGTTGAAAATATATGTCCTTCTCCAATATTTCGTCGACAATTTCTGTCAACCATAAAACCGTTTTCTTAACTTGTAAACGAAGTAACCCGGACAACATTTTCTTGTATTTTATTAAGACATGTTAACCTCTTTTATAAATTAAATATTTGATTTATATTTGGAAATTGTAAAAACGTTATGTTCGTGCTGCAGCCTAAAACTATTTACAAATATTACAAAAGTTTAACTTCCAAGATATTGCATTTCACTGAGAACATCATTAAGATCATGGGATTTCCTCTTTGAGTCCATAACTCATTTTTTATTCAAAAAACATTTTTTACTTATTTATAAACAATGTAAATACCACGAAAATGGAAAAAACGCATTCACAAGTAATGGAAATTTGTAGTAAGGAAGAAAACAGGAAGGTAGTTGAATCAGGAAAACAATTCCTTTTGCCATTTAAAAACCAGTAAGGTAGTAAAGTCGGGCTGGCCGACTATATGATACCCTTCACCACTTTGGGTACATATGTATCGTTTGCGTAAAATGGTTCTAATCGATTTAAAGCAATTTGATATTCGTTTTGCCACACTGCTCGAAATATATGGAAGATATATCTGAATCTGCACCACATTTGAACAAAACGCAATAACTTCATTTTAGGCTCAATATTTATGCATTCTAAGTTAAAATACCCTGTACTGTATTTCTATAGAGTAAACCCAGTAAGGAAAGTAGTAAAGTCGGACGGGGCCGACTATATGATACCCTTCACCACTTTGGGTATATTTAACAGATGAATCCTAACAGACGTCGAATTTTTGAAGGACCATTAACATGAAAATGGATCCATAAATATGTCATTCTGCAACCTATTTAGTAAAATGGAACTAAATTATCTAAATCAATTTAAAGCAAATATAAATATACATATATGTTTATTTAACCTATATTGAGATTTAAACCGATTTTTTATACCCTTCACCACACTGTGGTACAGGGTATTATGTCTTTGTGCATATGTTTGTAACAGGCAAAAGACAAGGTTCCTTTTGAGAATATGCATAGAATCACTTTCTGAGTCGATTTATGCATGTCCGTCTGTCCGTCCGCCTGTCCGTCTGTAGATGTTAAATTGTAAACAAAGTACAGGTCGCATTTATGATCCGATTTGGATGAAATTTGGCACAAGTCACTTATTTGGCCCAATGACGAACCCTATTGAAATTGGGAAATATCGGTTCAGATTTAGATATAGCTCTCATATATATTTTCGTCCGATTTAAGGAAAATTGGGCCTCAAAGTCCCTATATATCATTCGATTTGCACGAAATTTGGCATAGTGCACTGAACTAAGTCCAGAATGGTGTGTGCTAAGTCTCGAGAAAATCGGTTCAGATTTTGATATAGCTCCCATATATAGTTTCGTCCGATTTAAGGTAAATGGCGCACCAAAGTCTGTAGATATCTTTCGATTTGCCCAAAATTTGGCATAGTGCACTGAATTAAGTCCAGAATGACGTGTGCCAAGTTTCGAGAAAATATAGTTAGATTTATTTATAGCTCCCATATATATTTTCGTCCGATTTAAAATGGATCTCCAGAGTCCCTATATATCTTTGGATTTGCACGAAATTTGGCATAGGGTACTGAATTGGGTCCAGAATAATGCGTGCTAAGTTTCGTGAAAAACGGTTCAGATTTAGATATAGCTCCAATATATATTTTCGTCCAATTTAATATAAATTGTGCACTAAAGGCCCAAAGATTGACCCACAATTTTGTACAATGTACTGAAGATACTATAAGCTTTCGTGTGTCAAGTTTTCGTGAAATTGGTTCAGATTTACATATAGCTCCTATATATATATATATATATATATATACTTTCGATTTAAGTAAATGGTGTATTCATTCATGTTGATTGTAAACCAAATAATCAATGGCTGCCTGATTGATATTACATTTTAAACAGTGAAGCATACCCAATAGCGTGCGTAAAGTTTGCTTATAATCTATTTATAAAGTATGGAATAGATTGCACAATGGCATGTGTAAGGATTGATGTTAGTTGGTTTACTTATAGATAAAGATCGATTTTTAAGTTCGTTCAATTCCATGTCAATGATGCTTCGACAAGACGACATCTGTAAATATACATATGTAGAATATCCCCAAAGTGGTGAAGGGTATCATATAGTCGGCCCAGTCCGACTTTACTACTTTCCTAACTGGTTTGAAACTTGTCACATGTTAAATGATACTAATTTCAGTATATTTTGTGCATATAGGCCACATTTTGAGTTCTTGGTGCATCATGGACTTAAAATCGGGATAAAATACACTAGCTCTATCCAAATCTGAACCGATTTCAAAACTTCACTACGTAGTGCAAAATTTTATACTGATTGGACCCGCCTTGGTGAAGCACTTATATCCAGCTTCTAGGTTATACTAACTTCATTACGTTGTGCAAAATTTGTGTAAATTTTGTTTAAAATCAGGCGAAAATATATATGTAGATGCTATATCAAAATCGGAATCTGCCAGAGATTAACTTATATTAACTAGAGTTCATTGTACAAAATTGTGTGGCAATCGGACAAACTCTAGGAATTTAGTGCACAATTTATCTAAATATGAACCGATTCTCACGAAACTTAACACACATCATTCTAGACCTAATTCAGTACACTATAACAAATTTCGTGCAAATCGAAAGACACATATATAAGGACTTTGGCACACCATTTGCACTAAATCAGACGAACATATATAAGGGAGCTATATCTAATCTGGACCGATTTTCAAAAAACTCAACACACATCGTTCTATACCTAATTCAGTACTCTGTGCCAATTTTCGTGCAAATCGAAGGATATATAGGGACCGTTTACTTTAAATCGGACGAAACTATATATAGGAGCTATATCTATATTTCAATTTCAATAGGGTTCGTCCTTGGCCAGATAAGTGACCTGTGCCAAATTTCATCCAATTCGGATCATAAATGCGACCTGTACTTTGTTTACAATTTAACATGGACAGACAGACGGACGGACATGCATAAATCGACTCAGAAAGTGGTTCTATTCATATTCTCAAAAGGAAACATCTCGTTTCCTTTTACCTGTTACAAGCATACGCACAAAGATTTTCTCGAACAATTTAATTTATTTCGATATTTCGGAAAAAGTTAGGCCGTCATTACGGTATTGGAGAACAAATCTTCGAAAGATTGGATTTCAGTATTGACCACGCCCCCATCTATGTGAATAGTAATATTTTATATTGTAAATAATAAATTATATAATTATTCTCAATTTTAAACCTATTATTTAATAAAAGCGTTTATTTTAATAAAAAATATATATTTATGTTAAATATGTCGTGCTATTTAAAATTTGTGCGAATATAGCATGAAAGAAGCAAAAACCTTCAGTTTCTTAAAATACAATTCTTTTTTGAATAAGCTTGAATAAGCTTACATTACCTATTAAGAATAACATGTTACTAAAAAATAACTGTGGAAAGAATTTGAGTAATTGCAAAAAGAAAATAGCAAAAGGTGTATGAAAATTTTTCACCAACCGTGCTATTTGAAATGTCGCCACTGTATGCACAAAATAATAATACCCTGTACCACAGTGTAGTGAAGGGTATAATTATTATATGAACAACAACTGAAATGTTATAAATTTAAATATAAATTTCAAATTTCACATCAAATCGAATGTTACGAATTGCCAGTGTAACATTTCAAAACTCTATTTTAAATACTGCTATCCCTATCGTGATTTCAGTAGACACATAGACAGATGTACGGAGAGACCGACTTGCAAGCGACATAGAATTTTATTCTGATCAAGAAAATATATACTTTATATGGTGTACGGTGAGTATCTCGATGTGTAGCAAATGACAAATTTAATGTGTGTATTTAATATGGATATGAAATACAATATTTAAAATGCACTTTGAAATAAAGTTTTGAAAAGGTGAAACGTTTAAAAGAATTGTTTAATGCAGGAAACACATTATTATATTCTGCCGTGCAGAATCCTCTTTTTTAGTCCATTTTTTATTGTTAAATAGAAAAGCCTATTTATTATATGTCATATTACTCATTAGTGGGTATATGTCTGTAGTATTTCTTTTAAGACTTTCACTTTACTTAAGATATTCCAGTTACACCAAAATGCTACGGACATACGTTGAACGCGTACATACATATTTCGCTTGTCTGGCTGAGGCTATTGGTAGTCTTTTTCATAACATTCTTACTAGTCTCCTTAGAAAACAAAAAATATATTTTTATTATGACCTGGAGGCAATTTGCCGTTTCCTATTTATGTATGCATATTATTTTTTATGGAAACATGTTTTCACTTTTGTTTTTGCACATTTCAATGCAGTAATAATCGTCGACAGTGAGTAGAAAAGGTAGGAGTTCTCATTTCAAAAAAACAGGATAATAGATATTGGTATATTTTTATTAGTCCTATATATACATCTATACTATATATACATATATATGCACATCCTGCTGGTACCCAAAGTAGTATATGGTAAGCCGCCCGGCTTTCACAAATTTTAACAAGATTGGATATGGGCTCAGACAATTTACTGCGAAAAAGTTTTTCGCTCAAACCACTAAAAACTGAACTTTGTCGTTATATGTGGACTACACCAAAACGTGACCCGTTATATCTAATTTGTAATACCATACAGTAATTGAAGTAATTGAAATGTATGTGTAAACTTTCTTTTGGTATTTTAATTGATAAACGGCCATGACTAAAATAATATCCAATTGTTTACATATTGTCAATATAATGCATTTGTATTATATTCGTGATAGAGATTCGGCTTTATATTCAGCCGAATCTATTTCACACAGTTATTTTTGCATATCAAATACTCTACTGTTCCACATATCACACTGGAAAATTGTATTAGAATAACACAAACGAATACAAAACAGAAAGCTGAATGTAAGAACGAAGAAAAATATCAGAAATACAGTAGATGAATGTAGTCATAAGTCCATTGATTTTGTACTCTCAAAGGCTTTTGTTGTAAAAACTTGGAAGGAAACTTGTCTAGTTAAAATATTGATAAGAGAAGGCAAAGAAAATCTTAAAATAGAAACACAAATAAAAAATTGCATATATATATATATATATATATATGTTTTTATGTTTGTTTGATCAGTGTTAGCTATAGACCCCTAAACTACTGAACGATTCGATTTTTGAGTACATTTCTGGTAAACATATATGGGAGCTATATATAAATCGGACACGATTTTCTCGAAACTTGGCACATTTCATTCTTGACCTAATTCAGTACTTTATGCCAAATTTCGTGCAAATCGAAAGATATATAGAGACTTTGGTGCCCCATTTACCTTAAATCGGACGAAAATATATATAAGAGCTATATATAAATCTGGACCGATTTTCTCGAACTTTGGCACACATCATTCTGCACCTAATTCAGTATTCTATGCCAAATTTCATGCAAATTGAAAGATATATAGGGACTTTGGAGACCGATTTACCTTAAATCGCATGAAAATATATATGGGAGCTTTATCTAAATCTGAACCGACTTTCACGAAACTTAGCACACATCATTCTGGGCCTAATTCAGTACTCTATGCCAAATTTTGTGCAAATCGAATAATATGTAGGGATTTTGGTGCACCATTTACCTTAAATCGGACGAAAATATATATGGAGCTATATCTAAATCTGAAACGATTTTCTCGAACCTTGGCACACATCATTCTGCACCTAATTCAGTACTCTATGCCAAATTTCATGCAAATCGAATGATATGTAGGGACTTTGGTGCGCCATCTACCTTAAATCGGACGAAACTATATATGGGAGCTATATCCAAATCTGAATAGATTTTCAGGAAACTTGGCACACATCATTCTATACCTAATTCATTACGCTGCGCCAAATTTCGTGCAAACCGAAAGATATAAAGGGACTTTAGTGCCCCATAGTGTGGTGAAGGGTATAAATACTTCAACAATATCAATAACACTGTGCGACACGAAAAATTTTCAGGGGTTCTAATGTACCAATTCGGTTTAGTTGGAGTCCCTAGACCACGAAAATACCTTTTGTTTTTCTGGGTCACATCGAAAATTAGTTTTATAACGGTACAGGTAGAGAAAAACGTGGTTTAATAGATTTTCAATTTGAAACACGAATAACTTATTTTCTTTCTAACGAATTTATATTATTCTTTTTTGCATTCGAAGAGTAGAATTTTTTAAATATAAGTCTTATAATATTACCGCATAAGTTTTATTATATTACCGGGAAGACAATTAAATAAGCTTTCGAAAATGAGAAAAATCGTTTAAAAAATGGAGGACTTATACACATTTTTTTATTGATTCTATGCATATTCTCTAAAGGAACCATGTGTCTATCTCGTTTCCATTTGCCTGTTGCAAACATAATGTGGAAACGAGGAAACGAGATAGACCCATATTTCCTTTAGAGAATATGCATAGAATCAATACAAAAATGTGTATAAGTCCCCCCTTTTTTAACCGATTTTTTTGATTTTTCTCATTTTCGAAAGCTTATTTAATTGTCTTCCCCGTAATATAATGAAACTTATCCGGCTTGATATCATAATTTCTTCGTACAGTCCGAAGAAAAATAAATTTTATCATTTTATGCGTATTTTTTTCACATTTCAACCACTGTAACTCAGCCAATTCTCAACCGATTTACCAAATATATATCTTGTTTGAAAGAAAAAATTACTCTTCGACTGAAAAAAAGAATAATATAAATCCGTTAGAAAGAAAAGAAGTTATACGCGTTTCAAATTGAAAATCTATGAGACCACGTTTTTCTCTACATTTTCCGTTATAAAACTAATTTTCGAAGTGACACAGAAAAACCAAAGGTATATTCGTGGTCCAGGGACTCCAACTAAACAGCATTGGCACATTAGAATCCCTGAAAAAAATTTTTTGTTTTGTTTTGTACCACAGTGTAATAGTCGAGTATATGTTATAAAATTCACATTTTACTTCTGGTTAATTTATTACGTTTTTTTCCTGTTTTATTATTGACATTTCACACAACAATAAACATATAACATACCAAAATATAATTCATGTTGCAAAAAACTAAAAACAATAACATAATTAATATGAATGGCATTGGCACGCACGCACACACCCGCACAAAATGTCAATAATTGTGGTCATACTTATTTTTCACAGTCCTACTCGAATGTAACTAGCCGAGTTGATGTTATTTTTATACCCTTAACCACACTGTGGTATAGGGTACTATGTCCTTGTGCTTATGTTTGTAACAGGCAAAAGGAAACAAGATAGACACATGGTTCCTTTTGAGAATAAGCATATAATCACTTTCAGAGTCGATTTATGCATGTCCGGCCGTCCATCTGTACGACCACCTGTTGACGTTAAATTGTAAACAATGTACAGGTCGCATTTATAATTCGATTTGGATGAAATTTGGTACAGCTCTATTGTATGGCCCAAGGACGAACCCTATGACAATAGGAAAAATCGGTTCAGATTTAGATATAGCTCCCACATGTATCTTCGTCGGAGTTTATGTAAATGGTTCACCAAAGCCCATATATATATTTCGATTTGTACGAATTTTGGAATAGTGCACTGAATAAGGTCTGGAATGTTGTGTGCTATGTTTCGTGAAAATCGTTTCAAATGTAGATATAGCTCCCACATATATTTTCGCCCAATTTGTGTAAATTGTGCACTAAAGACCCAAAGTTTGGCACACAATTGTGTACAATGTAATGCAGTTAGTTTAAGTTTACGAGTGTCAAATTTGTTTGAAATCGATTCAGATTTGCATAGAGCTCCTATATATATATATATATATATATTCGTCCGGTTTTAAGTTAATGGTGCACTAAAGACCCATTGCTAGGCTGATTGACACAATAGGTTGCAGAATGGCATGTTTAGAGATTGATGGTAGTGATGTTACATATAGATAAAGATCAAATATTTATTTTCGTTCAATTTAAATTTCTATAGTGTTCAAAGGTACCATATAGTCGGCCCAGTACGAATTTACTACTTTACTTGCTGGTTTTAATTGTTTCTACTATCTAGGTAAATCGCACATTTAATTTATCCCGCGTCCATTTTAATGGTCCTCTCAAGATGCAATGTCAGTTCAATCGATAGGATATTTTGTATATATTAGCATACCTTCTATGTATCCAATGTGGTGAAGGGTATCATATAGTCGGCACCGTCCGACTTTTCAACTTTCCTTACTGGTTTTTCTTGTTATTTGATATATATAAAATATTTGCGATGAGATTCAAATTTATGAGCGTTTCGCATAACTCGCAATCACAATCGACTAGATTAACATAAATTCATTCCTGTCTAATTAAAATGTTAATTAATTCCTGAACAAATATGACAAGTTATGTGTACGTGTGTGTGTGTGATGGCATGTATTGGCATTTGTGTTTGTTTATGATAATGTTTGTTTGTTTTTATTGAAACAAATATAATTAAGAGTTTGAAGTGTGTCAATATGAATTACAAATAATTGTAAATCAAATATGAAATGATCAATATACGTTCAAACACACATACGCGCATATAAAATCGAAAACAATAAATGCATTAATGTGGTTATATCATTTATGGTTTATAATAAATTTACATGTTGAGTATTTTGTGAAAAAATTAACTTTTGTTAAAGGTAATATGAGGAGGCGACGCAACAAACTGTGGTAAAATAGTAGCCTAGTGGGTTGCTTACGTTCCGAGAACTTTAAACGCGAAAGAAAAGGGCCAAAGACGGCCTACACCACTTTGGATACAGACAAACCTCTGACAAGTCATTCAAGAGTCATTTGGGCACGTTTTGCCAAATTTCATCTCAAGCGGAAAAAACATTCGATATACATATGTGGGAACTATATCCAAATTTGAACCGATTAAAATGAAATTTAACAGGCATCAATCTAAACCAAAGCTGCCAGAACGTCATGATCGAGAATGAACCATATGGGCCCGCGTTTAGGCATAACCCCTATAAATGATAGCTATTGATTTTCGGTAGTTATACCCTTCACCACACTGTGGTACAGGCTATTATGTCGTTGGGCATATGTTTGTAACAGTCATAGTTCATAGATTTCAGAATGGTATGTGTATGAGTACCTTTAAATTGGTTTAAATACATATGTAGATGGCGTACCTAATTTCGACCAATTCCATTGTAATGGCTCTCTAATGATGTAATTTCTGTTCTATCTACAGGATAGTGGTGAAGGGTATCATATAGTCGTCCCCGCCCCGCCTTTTGAACTTTCCTTATTGGTTAATTTTGGGTTGCCATATTTTACAATTAGTTTCACAATCTGGGTCTTCACCCCATATTGAATATAACCCAAAATAATCAATATAATTTATCCCATTTGTCTTCATAAACTCCAACAAAAAAACTATTAATCAAAAAGACTTGTAACATATTTCTCCGCTAGCGGAGTTTTAAATCAAATACCATATTTTCCTTCATTGGAAAAACTACAAAACTTCTCTCTTTTGTGTCAAGTGAAAATATTTTGCTAAATCATTGTTTCCTTTCAGTTCATATTTCTGTGTCAAACAATAAAAGCATTATTGTTCCACATTTTCTATTTTCTTTTTCGTTAACACTTCAAACAATAATTTTTATTGTTTTTGTCCCGCTATACCCTTTTTACCACAAACAAACACACACCATCTTCACGACCCATATGCGGGTTATTCGATGAACGAAAAGAATCCATTGTTCTGTTACAAACACCAACTCAAAACATAGGAAAACTTTTAGCGCTTACCATTTTCACCAAGTCGCGTAATTTTCTGCATATGGCGACAAAACATCTCATATTCACCTCCTGTTGCCGGTGTCGACGTTATTGTTGTTGTTGCATTGCAGATGTTACCTGTGGCACAATGGTAATGCCGGATACCCTGCTGTTGTTGTTGCTACCACTACTGCTATTGGTCTGGGCGGTGGTTAGTGGAGCAGCAGTCGTAACAAAGGCCCTTTTTTTAACCGATTGTATGTGTTTGGTTGGAGCACCGATGATGGCAGCCATACGATCGAAAGCATTTATGTTTATGTGAACATTTGAAAGACTGCAAATATAATCAAATGTTTATATAAATAGGTTTTGTATATATAGAATAGTTTTTTTTTCGAAACTATGAATAGGAACATAAGGACATTATAGCAGTGGATGTACTCGTGGTTCGACAGATAAAAAATTTCGTTATTTGCATATTTTGAATTGGTATGAACAAAAATTAAAATAAGAACTATACGTTTTAATACAATCCCAGAGACTGAATACCAAATTTGAAAACCAGTAAAACATTGTTAGGCTTGGTCGAACTTTTTTATATCCTCCAAAATGTGATCCTAGAATGAATATGTTTTTTGTGCCAGTATTAAGCGACGGCAGAAGAGCTTCTCAACTATAAACGCGTTTTTTTTCAAAAATCCAATCGGTTCCAAATTTGGGACACATCTGTTGAATGCACCCAAAGTGGTGAATGGTATCATATGGTCGACCCGTCCGACTTTACTTCTTTCCTTACTGGTTTTCGGTGACGTTGAGATGATATTTATGGGTTGCAATGAACCGAAAACTTTATTTTGTCAGAATTTCTATTCGCTTTTGAGGTCATTATTATATTCAGAACGTCACATATTTTACCATACATTATTCCAAACTTAATTCAGTACGCTTTTCCAAATTTCGTGTAAAACGAATAAGTAATATTTACAAAAATTTGGACGAAAATATATGTGGAAGCTATATTAAAATCTGAACCGTTTTTCACAAATTCTTATTCACACTTCATTCGACGCTCAATTCGTGCAAATCGAATGTAATATTGGGGCATTGTTGCTGCATTAACATAAAATAGGACGAAAAAACATATGACAGCTATATATAAATCTGAACCAATTTTTACGAAACTTGACGCATCCTTATAAATTTAATTAAGTACTCTATACCAAATTTCGTGGAAATCGATATATATATATATATATATATATATATATTGACTTTGGTGCACCATTTACATCAAATCGGTTGAAAATCTGTATCTGAACCAATTTTTCCCAATTTCAATAGGATTTGTCATTAGGACAAATAAGTGAGCTGTACCTAATATCATCCAATTCGAATCATAAATGCGACCTGTACGTTGTTTGCAATTTAATATGGACATGTACATTCATAATTAAACTCAGAAAGTGATTCTATGCATATTTTTAAAATGGACCATCTGTCTATCTCATTTACTCTTGACTGTTACAAACATATGAACAAGGGCATAATACCCTGTACCACAGTGTGGTCAATTAACTAGTAAGGAAAGTTCCAAAGTGGGACGGGGCGGACTATATGATAGCCTTCACAACTTTGGGTACATACAAGAGATGCTAATATGTACAATATCCTGTCGATAGAATAGACATATCATTTTTGGGGCCCATTGAAATGGAATCGGTCGAATTTAACTGTGTGAAGTACATAGATATATGAACCAAATTAAAACAACCAATACTTATACCGTTCTGAAATTTATTAAAAAGTGAATAAATGTACAGGTCGCATTTATGATTCGAATTGGATGACACTAGGCACAGCTCACTTATTTGTCCTAAGGACAAACCCTATTGAAATTGGGAAAAATTGGTTCAGATATAGATTTTCGACCGATTTAATGTAAATGGTGCACCAAAATCAATTTAACATGGACATTCCTAATTAAAGTCAGAAAGTGATTCTATGAATATTTTTAAAATGGACCATCTGTCTATCTCATTTACTCTTGGCTGTTACAACCATATGCACAAGGGCATAATACCCTGTACCACAGTATGGTCAATTAACCAGTAAGGAAAGTTCCAAAGTGGGACGGGGCGGACTATATGATAGCCTTCACAACTTTGAGTACATACAAGAGATGCTATCTTTCGCACAAATCTGTACACAAATCTGTCGCACAACTTGCCCAAATGAAATGCCCAATGAAATGAAAATGTAAACTTTCTACATACACCAGGCATTTATACAATTCTCATTGTACCTCTAGATATAATTTTCATAAAATAAACTCACGTTCAAGTGTTTATCTGGAAATTCAGGATTTTATCTCGCTCAGTCAACGAGTGCCCCAAACAGACACACCTATACTAATGGAAGGATATTAAGGTGTTTTGTTGTGTTTGGTCTGTTCCTTCCGAAAATTCTTAAAATTCCATTTGTAGTTTTTATACCCTACACAACTATGTTGTCAGGGTATTATAGCTTTGTGCAGCCCCAAAAGTTTGTAACGCCGCGAAATATCGGTCCTAGACCCACCTTTAAGTATACCGATCGTCATATCTCGACTAGCTGAGTCGATCTAGACATGTGTGTCCGTCCGTCCGTCCGTCCGTCTGTCCATTATAATTTGTAAACACGATACAGGCCACAGTTATGGACCAATCTTCACGAAATTTTGCATGTAGGATGGGTTCTGGCCAATGAAGACCCCTATTGTTTTTGGGAAAGATCGGTTAATATTTAGGGGATGAAATGGACCAAATACTAAATTTTTGTCGGTTTTTCTGGTCGCTCCACAGGCCACAATAATGGCCCGAACATCGTGAAATTTTGCATGGAGAAGGGGGTCGGGCCAAAGAATAAGCATGCCTGCTTTGATAAAGATCGGTCAATATTTAGCGGGTCAAATGGACCCTGACTTTTGTGTGAAAAATTACAAAATTTGTATTCTATAGCGTATATATTTACCCCTGAAGGACATAGACCCGAAAAGTTGATATTATATCCAAGAAGAGTGGATGACCTTTAAATTAAGACCAATTATATTGCTGCATGTGCTCTGATGTGGGAGTTACACCTAAATATTTACAGGTATCTCCGTATTTGTATGTTATTTAGTAACCCATTATCACTCTAGAGAGCCGAACATAGCGCTGATCGCTTTGAAATGTTTCATGAGGTTCCAGTTATGGTCAAGGACAACGCCTATAATTTTCGGTGATGATCAGATATTAATTTTGGAATGAAGTGGACCGAAAACTTAATTTTTGTCTTATTTTCGAAGAGGTGCTGTTTACCACTAATCGGGCAAGAGTGTGCAAATATCACGAAATATTGCCCAGGCTCGGAATACACATCCGTAGAAAATTTGCGTTCAGTGGTAGTTGTGTAGGGTATCGAATGGTCGGCCCCGTCCGACTATACTGCTCCGCTCACTGGTTTCCTTTTCCCTTTACATTGTTGGTCCATTCAAGGGAATTGTCTGTCTACTGCTCGGACACTTACACTTTTAAACGTTTTTACAATCCCTGTGAGACGCGCCATTTTACTTAACTGAATGAGAGTTCCTACGAATCAACGACCACATATGGTCATTACATGCACTGTATGAGTGTAAATGTGTGTTCGTCGGTGTGTCGTTGTGTTTACTACATAACGTAATATATTTCTGACATTTATTAATATTGAAAAGAAGAAAAAACAATGATACTTTCAAGATAATTCCTGTACTCATCACACGGACGTGCACTATTGCTAAAAGTATTTTCATACCTTCTGTGGAAGGTATTCCTGTAACTCTATTTATCCTCTGATATACGGACATCACAATACACATTTATTTTTCGTAATCAGCTGCTAACAATTGCAGATGTATGACATTGTAGTTGTTATGAGTTGATTTATGCATGTCCGTTCGTCTATGTGTTCTTCTGAACAAAGTACAGATCGCATTTATGATCCGATTTAGATGAAATTTGGCACAGCTCACATATTTGGCCCAAGGACGAACCCTATTGAAATCGGTTCAGATTTATATATAGCTCTCATATATATATTTGTCTGATTTTACCTAAATGGTGCACCAAACACCCAATATTTGTCCGATTGAAAAACAATTTTGTACAGCGTGCTGAATTAAGTAATACTAATGTAAACGAAGTTTTGTGAAAATCGGTTCAGATTTTAGGTAAACGGTGTACTAAACTCCTAACGATTGTCCGATTCCAATAAAATGTTGCTCAGCGTACTGGAATAGGTCCATATACTGTATGCGAGGTCTTGAGGAAATCTGATAAGATTGAGATATAGCTCTCATATATAGTTTCGTCAGATTATTGGTAAATGGTAGACCAAAATTGTAGTACAAAATGAAAAAATTCGCAGTTGCAAACATAAATTTACTGTGAAAAAAATTCATTTCGGGGGGCCCAGGCCTCGCCCCTGCGTACGTCCCTGCCCACCACCATAGTATGGAGAGAATATTTATTATACCCTCCACCATAGTATGGAGGGTATATTAGTTTTGTTTTTCCGTTTGTCACGCATCGAAATAATCATTTCCGACCCTATAAAGTATATATGGGCAATATTGCCAATTTTTTAATATTCCATTTTCAAAAAATCAGCTTTTTTGTTTTTGTGGCACATCAGTGATTTTTGGTACACATATAGAGAAAAATGTTCTGACTCCGAAACCGTTTGCGATCAAATTTTTGGTTGATGCGCGCAAAAGTTATCGAGGTTTTAATTTTGGGCATAAGAAAAAATCTTAAAATTACGCCGTTTATTATATTGACCAAAAACGTTGATATATATCTTCCTCCGTAAAATAAGAATATGAATACATTATAATAATCGCGATAAAGTTGCACATCTTCGCGAAATATGAGAAAAATAATAAAAATTTAGGGGATACGTCAATATTTTCATAATATTAATGACATACACACACCTAAAAATAAATTTAAAAATATCTACATAATCAAAACACCATGATGAATCAAATGATATCAAAATCACACAAGTCCGTGTAGCGGTTTGTAAATCACAGCGACAATAAAAAAAGATATTGAGGAAAAATATTTGTTTTTGGTTCGAAAAAATAATGTCATCATATTTATTTTTTAATTGTATACAAGAAATTTCAGAAAAAAATGTTGGGGTTATTCCTATTTTACCCGAATTTCGCCGAAAAATTGGCATATATAAAAATAATCCCATTTTTTTGTACAAGTATACACCTAGCGGATTATAGCAAGACCCTTCCGATAAATCTTAGGGTTTTATAAATAGGAATAAATCTTAAAATAAAATAATATTATGAAATATACATTTTAAATTGCGTGTAAATCGCGTAATTCTCAAAATCATTTGATGCGCATGTGGTTTCCAGGAAGTACTGAAGTTTATCTTCCAATCCATATATATTTTGTGAAATTTCATTTGATGGCTAAGATGTGCCGCACGTTACATTGAGGTACCCAAAAAATCGTAAAACGCGAATAATTTCCGAAAACTCCATATGCCATTAACGCGCATCCGATTTCGGTGTGCACCCTAAAAAAATACATCGATCTATACCGATTTCAATGTGGTCCATTAAGAACCATGGTTGTACCAGCTCACACTATTTTTGAGATAAATTGCGTCTAAATCGCGTAATTCTCAAAATCATTTGATGCGCATGCGGTTTCCAGGAAGTACTGAAGTTTATCTTCCAATCCATATATATTTTGCGAAATTTCATTTGACGGCTAAGATGTGCCGCACGTTACATTGAAGTACCCAAAAAATCGTAAAACGCGAATAATTTCCGAAAACTCCATATGCCATTAACGCGCATCCGATTTCGGTGTGCACCCTAAATAAATACATCGATCTATACAATTTCAATGCGGTCCATTAAAAACCATGGATGTGCCAGCACAATTTATTTTTGAGATAAATTGGGTACATCTCTCTTTCGGCTGAAGTTTTTAAAGTTCTTTTCGAAAAAGATCAAAATCCGTATGAGGTCTTTTATTGAATCGGAAATGATACACAGAAAACGCAAATAAATCCGCGATATTTTCAAAAACATTTTTTGCCAAATTTCGTGTTTTTGGAAGGCCAGTTCCCGCCGTGCTAGTAGATGGATTTTCACGAAGAAACGTAAAAAACCTTATTGATCGCGGGTACCCATATCATTCAGTTGACAGATCTAACAATTTGGCCCGAAAAATAGGTTTTTTAGAAATTTGATCGCACAAAATTCGCACCTTCGGATGAGTATTACTCTGAAGCTGTGCATACTACATACTCAAAATACATACCAAATTACGCAGATTCGCGACTACAATAATCTTATAATCGATTTTTGGATATTCCTGTTTGCGTATTAAAGCTAGAAGTAAAATTCAAAAAACACTCAAAATCGAGCTTCAAAATGTTAGCATCATTTAAAGGTAGATGCAGTTAAAATTTTGAAAAATGATACATAAGGGGCGTAATCCCCATTTTGTTGGCTTCTAGTTTTATTTTGACACGAAGACCGTGCAATGAGTGGCTTAGTCACAAATCGATAGAGAACATAAAAATACTGGTTCGCCTCAACCTGTTTTTACACATTTTTTTTTACATTAAAGTAGACACAGCTTCCACCAAAATAAAGTTTCGAGGTCAATATCATGAACAGTTTACAACGACAGATCAATTAACCCAAAACTATTCACCTTTTTTCATATACTTAAGTAGTTCCCGAGTTATAAAGGGGAGGTTCACCGCTTCAGCTATGTTAAAAAATTGGCAATATTGCCCATATATTCTAGATCAGTGTAAAATTCTATGACGATTTAGGCATGTCAGTCTGTCCTTCTGTCCGTCTGTTGTAATCACTCTAGCGTCTAAACGAATTGAGATAGATCGCCAAAATTTTGCATAGAGTCGTCTTTTGTCTGCAGGCAGGTCAAGTTCGAAGATGGGATATATCGGTCCACGTTTAGGCATAGCTCCCATATAAGGGTACCTCCGAATTTTCGGTATTTTGAGGTTCTTGATATCGTTTTTCAACCGAATTCGCTGAAATTTGGTACTTTGAGTTCTTATTGGGTAGCAAATCTCCCCACCAAAAAATATGAATATAGGTTCATTTTTTCGGATAGCCCCCCCACAATTTTCGGTAAAGCACGTTTTACCGAATTCCCATTTGGTTCTTATTTAGTGTCAAACATCTTCGCAAAAAATTATACACATCGGTCTACTTTTTTTGATAGCCCCCATATAAGTGTACCTCCGAATTTTCGGTATTTTGGGTAACAAATCTCCCTACCAAAAATTATTAATATTCTAGGGTGATCTTGAGCGCGTTTTTCAACCGAATTCGCAGAAATTTGGTACATAGGGTTCTTATTTGGTGCCAAATATTTAAACCATAAATTATAAACATCGGTCCACTTTTTCTGATAGCCCCCATTTAAGGGTACCCCAATTTTCGGTATTTTGGGGTTCTTGAGCCCGTTTTTCAATCGAATTTGCTGTAATTTGGTATTTTGTAGTCGTATATGGTAACAAATCTCCCTACCAAAAATTATTAATATTCACCCCATTTTAGGGCTAGTCCCCATATAACCCCCTTTTTATACCCTCCACCATAGTATGGAGGGTATATTAGTTTTGTTTTTCCGTTTGTAACGCATCGAAATAATCATTTCCGACCCTATAAAGTATATATATTCTTGATCAGTGTAAAATTCTATGACGATTTAAGCATGTCCGTCTGTTGTAATCACTCTAGCGTCTAAACGAATTGAGATAGATCGCCAAAATTTTGCATAGAGTCGTCTTTTGTCTGCAGGCAGGTCAAGTTCGAAGATGGGATATATCGGTCCACGTTTAGCCATAGCTCCCATATAAGGGTACCTTGTTTTGTTATTTCGATTGTAAATCATTGAAATATTCATTTCCGACGCTATAAAGTATATATATATATATATTCTTGATCAGGGTAAAATTCTAAGACGATCTAGCTATGTCCGTCCGTCTGTTGTAATCACGCTATCTGAAGGAATTGAGATAGGGTGCTGAAATTTTGCATATGTTTGTCTTTTGTCTGCAGGCAGGTCAACTTCGATGATGAGATATAACAACCGAATTCGTTGAAATTTCGTACATTAGGTTCTTATAGGATACTTGATTTCTCCACAAAAAAACAAAAAAAAAAAAGTATAGGTTCATATTTTCTGGTAGCCCCATATAACGGTACCTCCTAATTTTCAGTATTGTGGGGGGTTTGGTCGTATTTTTCCACCGAATTGGCTGTAATTTATTATTTTGAGTTCTTAATAGGTACCAAGTCTCTCTACACAATATTATGTATATAGGTCCATTTTTTCGGGTAGCCCCCATATAAGGGTATCCCCAATTTTTGTTATTGTGGGGTTCTTGAGCGCGTTTTTCAGCCGAATTCGCTGAAATTTGCTACATTGGGTTCTTAAATGTCTCCACAAAGAATGATAAAAATAGGTCCACTTTTTCTGGTAGCCCCCATATAACGGTACCTCCCAATTTTCAGTATTTTGGGGGTATTTAGACCCACCTTTAAGTATACCAATCATCATGTCTCGACTAGCTGAGTTGATATAGACATGTGTGTCCGTCTGTTCATTATAATTTGTAAACACGATACAGGCCCCAGTTATGGACCAATCTTCACGAAATTTTGCATGTAGGATGGGTTCTGGCCAATGAAGACCCCTATTATTTTTGGCAAAGATCGGTTAATATTTAGGGGATGAAATGTACCAAAAACTAAATTTTTGTCTGATTTTCTGGTCGCTCTAGAGGCCGCAATTATGTCCCAAACATCATGAATTTCTACATGGAAAAGGGGATTGGGCCAAAGAATATGCATTCCTTTTTTGATAAAGATCGGTCAATAATTAGGGGGTCAAATGGACCCTTACTTTTGTGTGAAAAATGACAAAATTTGTATTCTATAGCGTATATATTTACTCCTGAATGACATAGAGCCGAGAAGTTGATAGTATATCCTTTAAATCGATACCCATCATATTGTCGTATGTACTCGGATGTGGGAGTTACATTTAAATATTTACAGGTGCTTACGTACTCAGATATTATTTAATAGCACATTACCACACTAGAGGCGGAAATACAGCGGTCAAGTATAACGCCTATAATTTTCGGTGATGATCAGATAATAATATTGGAATGAGGTGGTCCGAAAACTTAATTTTTTGTGTTTTTCTAGTCAATATATAGGCCACAATTGAAAGCCGAACATCATAACACAACCCACGGTGAAGGGAATCTGGACAAATAATTAGAAGGACTGTACCGAATATTAGTAATATTTGTTGACCTCTAGTCAGTCAAGAGGGTGCAAATATCGCGAAATATTGACCAGACTCAGAATATAGAACCACACAAAGTGAGATTTTCTAGGAAGTTGTGTAGGGTATCATATGGTCGGCCCCGTCGGACTATACTGCTCCGCTCACTGGTTTATATTAAAATAGTTATCTGATTTGTTCCGCGTTTTGAGTTTGGTTCTAAGACTCTATTGTAATCATTTCACCTGCGGAGGATAGCGAGATAAAAAATTAGAACGTAAGGTTCGATAATGAACTATAGCCGCATTTAGACCTAGCCCCTGTGTGGAGGTTTCAGAAGGAGTGGACTGATATTCCCCATCTTCAAATTTAATTATCAATTAAAAATTTCTGAAATTTGTATTATGGTTTACATAATCCGTTTTTAAACATGTCGGTATAAGTCCACTTTTTGGTATGTTCCCTATATTTTCATTTCTAGTACCTGTCAGTATATCTATGGTGGAGGGTATCCAAAGTTCGGCCCGGCCGAACTTAAAGCTTTTTCACTTGTTTTATTATTCTACCATTTTATGTAAATGGTGTATCAAAGAATATAACCCTGTTCTAGATATGGAATTTTACACAAAACGTACACATTCATATAGAAAACTTTTACTTTCCTCTTTACAATTATCCAATCAAATGTTTTTACTTCAGAAAATTTCATTAGCTGCTATGTCAAGCAACAATTGGCTAAATCGACAAGTCACTTGCAACTACATGCTGTAACGACAACTATCCTACATGAGCACAACAACAATGTGGTCATGTTGTAACATCGACATGTGTAAGAATGAACAGCTTGCAACTAACATTACAATTGGCATGACAAATTTTCCTCAATTCACACACACTGTTCCCTCGTATAAACATGTACAAATGGCCATGTTGGAGGTTCTGTCTGACCAAAAATATGCAATGAATTGTGTGCAGAGTTCACACGTAGATTTAACGCATTTTCAGTCATTAAATATTGGCTCGCAGCTATTTTTACAAGAGTATTGTTTGTATGGCCAAACATGATGCACCGAGCCGCAAGAAGCCATCTATTGTATTGCGTTATGTGGGGGAGAGAAGCGTACAATTTTATGACTAAATTTTATTTTTTGTTAATATTGGACACAGTGAAACAAGGTTGTTAGATATTCTTACACAAACTGCCAAAAATTGCGAACAATGCAACGAAGTATCTACGGCGAATCTACCAGCGAACTTATATGAACTGTAAAATAACAAAAGTTTCTTTCTCTACATTATTTGACCTGTTTATTGAAGCAATTCATTTGCAAATACCATGGGGGAAACTGGGGTCCACAGCTGCTTTTAAGGTATCTTCTATTTTCTTTCGATGTATTGAGCATTCATGAGGTTGTTAAAATTTTATCTGCAACTTTTAATCAATAAAGTTATCACGAAAGATACGTGAGCTCTAAATACTTTTGGTAAGTCAGTAATGCATCATAAAATATTATTTAGCAATGGAAAATGCTCTTGTCTGTGTTGGTTGGTGGTTGCTGTAGTTGTTGTTAAAAATTTTTGCTGTAAACTTTGTTTGCTTAATAAAAATCTAAAAGTTTTCGATCAAGTAAGCCAACATAATAAATGGGTTGGAGTTTGGAATGAAGGTTGTTTGTTAACAATTGAGTAATTATTTTGCAGAGGGAATTTGTGTCTTGAAATCAAAAAGTATTATTTTAGTACATTTTTCATCTTCTTGATATTAATGAATAGTGAGAATTTTGACAGAACATGGTTTTTGCGTCAACTATCTAGCAGAAAACGGTCAATATATGTAGCCTCCATATATGGTAGCATCACATTATCAGTATTTTGGTGGTTTTGCTTGACTTCCCCATCGAAGTGGCTGAAATTTGGCATTCTGGTATATTGGAGGGTAAAACAAATGTGTGCGAAAATGTTTTCCCCTTCTTCGGTATTCGGTACTAACACAACGCAAATAAGGAGTTTTGAATTTACATCAGGTGGTGGAGGCTTCGGCCCGGCCGAACTTAACGTAATTATTACTCATTTCTTTAGTGCTGATGTTTAAGAATGGAAATAATGTTGTCTACGGAAATTGTGATTTCGATATTTTAGGTACGTTTTAATCAAATTGGCTGTACATTTGTTTTCCACATTGGGTAAAAAATGTATTTTCCAAAAATTATTCATATTGGAACTTATTCTAGGATAGCCCACATGCAAAGGTACCAAATTTTGGTGTATTTAGTATTTTGATTATAGTCTTATTCAAATCTTCCCAATAAAAATGATCAATATTGACCTAGGCCCCATATACGCTATCACCCATTATTCGATACCATCACATGTCGAAATCATGGTAAAGGGTATACAAACTTAACGAATTTATTTTCTATTGATGTTTTATTATCATATACTCCCTGTTTTACATTTTCATAAAATTCCATTACTACAACTGAATTATGAATGAACTCAATTTTCAATAACTCTATACAAGTATTGAATACACACGCATCACTCCATTTCTAATTTCCTCTAAAAGTTATCTATAATTAACTAGCTGACCCGGCAAACGTTGTTTTGCCTTATCAATATTGCATAAATATAAGTTCGGTAAAAAACATTTACCACTAAGTTTATGTCAATAAACAGTATTAACTGGTACCCCAATGCAGGCCCAAGCACATAACAGTTTATAATTTGGTAGAACTTTTTCCACCAAATGTTTTTTTCAATAGAAGAACATGTTTTGTTATTGCTCCAACGTTGTTACATTAACTTATTTGTCCCTTCTTGAATGATTCTTAATTACAATATCATGTTGTTCATGTCCAGTGTCCTTTTGACTTTTATATTGAAATCAGTATATAACTCGAAAAATTTTAGATTGGTATAGAAATTTAGTGGTTTCTGGTTTTGAGTAAGTTGTTGTTTAAGGTTACATAGGTCCACATCCAAATTTCAAGTTGTCGGTCAAAAAAATATGACAAATATGGAAATGAGATTTCATATCCAACAGCTTGGACTCTATAGAAAATAATACAAAACTTCAAATATCTGACGAGAATACTAATAATGCTATCATTACCATTATTTTCGTCGATGTTAATGATCGTATTAACAACAATAAAGCTCGATACAAAAATTGCTTAATATATATATATTTTTTTGTTGGCGGAATCTCACAATTAGTTTGCATATTTTCCTATTCTGACCAAATACGATTTATAAGTCCTTTGAATCGTCAAAAGCAGTGTAGACGTTTTTAAGTTATAAACGATGTAACTAAACAACGTTCGATTATTCCAATTTCCCGACTTTTTGATGTTTTTCTCAACATTTTCTTCGTAAAAATCTTCCCAATGCAATTACAAACAGTCGAAGGAAAACGTGAGTGAAATCGGTACAGTCAATATACCATGCAAACATTATTCACATCTTTAAAAAAACATTTGAGGAAACATAAAGACACATATAAGATAGATACAAACAGCATGTAATGCGGATTTGCCTCCATGTAGGATTCGAATTTAAATGTATTCTTCCCGAATATAAGAAAATGTTCAATAATACCTTCGTATTTTATTGACTTATTTGTAATCGTATATAGCGAATTACTAACATCATTGAACTGTATTGAATACTTTGATAGACGTTTTCGTTTTTACTAAAGCATAAAAACATATGTCTATCCAATTAATTGTAGAAAATTAACATATTTTGAGAATTTTCCATAATTGACAATTGCTTAAAGAAATAAGCTGTCCATTTTCGTCCAAAATATGTCCAAAAAGAACTACGAAGAGATTAAACCATAAAGGTTCGATATAAAATGTTTGAAAATGCTAATATCTTTCAAAATATATTTTGCAGCATTTTCGCGGATTTTTCTCAAAATGTTCTATCATTAAATCCGTTCCACTTCAATTACGGACGACTAACAGAAACTTTAAGTCAAATCGGTCCTACCGTTTCTTTAAAATAATTTTTGCAAGATTTTCGCGGATGTTTTTCAAAAAATAAAAATCATAAACCTTCCCACCATAATTACCGACAACTGAAAAAAATTTTGAGTCAAATCGGTCGAGACGTTCTCAATTGATGCGTTAGTATAAATTTTTTTGGCTCCATTTTTATATAAATATATAGATTTAATATTTTCTAATTGAATAAATGTTCAGAAACACAAATTCTTTGACGATTTCTTAAAAATCTTTTTGTCGCTTAACAAATATATATATATTTTTTGTTGGCGGAATCTCACAATTAGTTTGCATATTTTCCTATTCTGACCACATACGATTTATAAGTCCTTTGAATCGTGAAAATCGGTGCAGACGTTTTTGAGTTATAAACGATGTAACTAACACAACGTTCGATTATTCCAATTTCCCGACTTTTTGATGTTTTTCTCAACATTTTCTTCGTAAAAACCTTCCCAATGCAATTACAAACAGCCGAAGGAAAACGTGAGTGAAATCGGTACAGTCAATACACCATGCAAACATTATTCACATCTTTAAAAATTAAAACATTTGAGGAAACATAAAGACACATATAAGATAGATACAAACAGCATGTAATGCGGAATTGCCTCCATGTAGGATTCGAATTTAAATGTATTCTTCCCGAATATAAGAAAATGTTCAATAATACCTTCGTATTTTATTGACTTATTTGTAATCGTATATAGCGAATTACTAACATCATTGAACTGTATTGAATACTTTGATAGATGTTTTCGTTTTTACTAAAGCATAAAAACATATGTCTATCCAATTAATTGTAGAAAATTAACATATTTTGAGAATTTTCCATAATTGACAATTGCTTTAAGAAATAAGCTGTCCATTTTCGTCCAAAATATGTCCAAAAAGAACTACGAAGAGATTAAACCATAAAGGTTCGATATAAAATGTTTGAAAATGCTAATATCTTTCAAAATATATTTTGCAGCATTTTCGCGGATTTTTCTCAAAATGTTCTATCATTAAATCCGTTCCACTTCAATTACAGACGACTAACAGAAACTTTAAGTCAAATCGGTCCTACCGTTTCTTTAAAATAATTTTTGCAAGATTTTCGCGGATGTTTTTCAAAAAATAAAAATCATAAAAACCTTCCCACCATAATTACCGACAACTGAAAAAAATTTTGATTCAAATCGGTCCAGACGTTCTCAATTGATGCGTTAGTATAATTTTTTTGGCTCCATTTTTATATAAATATATAGATTTAATATTTTCAAATTGAATAAATGTTCAGAAACACAAATTCTTTGACGATTTCTTAAAAATCTTTTTGTCGATTAACAAAACTTTTTCCCTCGCTTATTGTTTATTGACAATAATGACACAATACTAATTAACCCTTTGAGCCCCGAATTTTTTTCCGTAATCATAGAACAATTTTCTGTCGACAGATTTAATGCAACTATCCTAAATAGTATATGGACAAATTTTGACATCGCTACATCCTTGCATTCGGGAGATACAGTACATTCTTTCTGAAAAATAAAACCCAAATATCAAGAAAACCAAATGCAAAATCGACGAAAAAATAATTTTAAATTATTCTCTATATTCTGTTTTACAAGAATCAAAAATAATTCTGACGGCAGAGTTCGTATATTTCAAATACGAAGCGATTTAAATAATTTGGACTGTATACACAAATTAGTACTGTACACATTTTTGCCCTCTTCTCCATATTAAAAAACTCATAACTTTACCAAAAATTTGAATTTTTTAGATTTTTCTTGTGATATGTGTCGTCCATAATCAGGCCTTGACGTATGCAATCTAAAGAATATATATCTACTAGCAGTATATTAAATATTAGCTCTAAAACCTTTTGTTGCCTGTGGGCAACATTGGGCCACAAAGGGTTAATAACAAAATTTCATAACTTATAGTTAAACAAAGTTTAAATGGTTCAATGAAATAATCGTCGGAGTGGATGGCATGACCGCAATGCTATAAACAGGAAAAAAATTAACTTCCGACTAATGCGGAAAGGGGAGTAAGCTCTTTTATACTGCTTAAAAAACAAAAACAAAAAACCAGTAAGGAAAGTAGTAAAGTCGGACGGGGCCGACTATATGATACCCTTCACCACTATGGGTATATTAAACAGGACTATTAACATGAAATATATATGGGAGCTATATAGACCGATTTTCTCGAAACTTGGCAGACATCACTCTAGGCTCAATTCAGTACGTTATGCCAAATTTCGTGCAAATCGAAGGATATATAGGGACTTTGGTGCACCATTTATATGAAATCGGACGAAACTTATATATGATTTTCACGAAACTTAGCAAATTGTCAAATTTCGTGCAAATCGAAAGATATATAAGT
>NW_026882462.1:0-41842 GCF_032173495.1 Musca vetustissima
AATATTTTTATTTATTTATAAAAAAAAGTATTTTGTGCTTATCGTCCTGCAGATGAATTCGTTAGCTTCATTTCATGTTTTTGCACAATTTTCAATTTTTGCATTTATTAAAAAAAACCACACGGAACTATGTGAGCGAAAAAAAACAAAAAGAACGATGAAAGAGAGAGATTCAAAGGAACTATGTAGGAGTCGGAACTATATGGAGCAAAGGAACTATAAAGAGCAAAGGAACTATAAAGAGCAACGGAACTATATGAAGCAAAGGAATTATAAAGAGCAAAGGAAGTGTATTGAGTAAATGAACTGTATTGAGTAAAGGAACTATATGGAGCAAAGGAACCATATAGATCAAAGGAACTATATGGAGCAAAGGAACCATATAGATCAAAGGAACTATATGGAGCAAAGGAACTATAAAGAGCAATGGAACTATATGGAGAAAAGGAACTATATGGAGCAAAGGAACTATTTCCTTTTTAAAAAAGGAACTTATTTCAAGTACTGACAGTTTTATTTTTGATTCCAATGTGCCATCGTGAATCTACACCCTCTATAACGTTTAACATGTTCTTTTTTTCTTTCTTGCCCACATAGTTGTTTAAATTTTTCATGGCTAAAAAAAGCAAACTCATAAATTACCAAAAAAGAGGTAATACGCCAACCAAAAACCAATGCACCTAAAGCACTGCACCGTTGTTGTTGTTGCTCTTTATTAGCTAAAATATGCCAACTGCTGCCATATAGGCGGAGGATATTTGTTTTTTGGTGCGTTAGGCTTTTTACAGCTTAGCTTTGACCGAACATTTGGACATTTTTAAGTTGAGTGCATTTGCTTGTCAATGAAAAGGTTACACCACAGCACAACCAAACAAATTCTGCACCAGCACCAGCAACGGCTTCTACCAATAAATGGAAAGAAATTTTCTCAAATTGAAAAAAGGCAAAACAAAAAACTCAACTAATATATTGATCTATAAGACCCACTAAGACAAAAGTGTACATCTACTTTACTCCAAAAACAAAAAAATAAATAAAATCCATACCCTGAGAGACCTGTATTGAACTTGCTTTGAAAAATCTTTGCTGGTTACCACAAGGAACAAACCGTTCAATTCAGGTCTGTTAGCCACCAAATAAGGATCCATATTATTTTTGGAAATTGTTGCTGATGTGACCGATCAGACCAACCTAAGGCACATTCTTATTATATTTTGAAATGTGGAATTGGGAAATATGGAAATTATAACGGCATAAAGAGATTGTCAATAGCAAAAAAGAGCAGAGCTTAGTCGTTATAGGCGATGAATGAACTTAGTCGTTATAGGCGATAAATGAACGATGTGTTCAAAGTTCTTCCTCAGACTTTTCCATTCACACCACCTTAGGTCGGATAGATCAGACCAACCTAAGGCACATCCTTATTATTATGTTTTTAAATGTGGAATTGAGAAATATGGAAATTATAACGACATAAAGAGATTGTCAATAGCAAAAAAGAGCTGAGCTTAGTCGTTATAGGCGATGAATGATCGATGTGTTCAAATTTCTTCCCTCAGTCTTTTCAATTCACACCACCTTAGGTCGGATAGTTCGAAAATAGCAGCATTAACCATTAATTGAGTTTGAACACTTGTAAACGCTGGCCAGTGACATAGGAAATATTCCAAGGATTCTCTGTCTTCTACAACAGGCCCTACACCTGCTGCTTCCTCGCACCCAACTTTGTGTAAATGGGCCTGCAGGCTGAAATGTCCTGTGAGAATACATGTCAGTCAGATATGTGGAGGACAAGTGATAAATTTATTATTTGGGCAGAAATAAATTTTTTGTACCCTACATTATCTATATTGCCGGATTGAAATTATTCAACATATTGAAAATGAAGTAGGAACATTAAAAAAGTGGAGTTACATTAAAAGTATTCAGTGAAAATGTATTGCACATCAATAACCCGTAATGTCCAATTACAGTCACATCGTTTAGAAATTGTGTATAGGACCAGCAAAATGCCTAAAATGGCGCCCAACCTTAAAAAAAAATTAAAATATTCCACGAAGATGTTATTCACCCGCCGAGAACCGTTAATGCCAATTTACAACCACTTCGGTTAGAAAATTTGTATAAGGCCATTGACATAAAAGAAGAGCGGGACCTTTATATAGGAAATATTTCAAGGCAGGGACCTATATTGAACATTTTGTTCGAAGAAGTTGTTTACCCCCAAAATGTTCATGTACAACCACTTCGGTTTGAAAATGCGATTAATAACCTCGACTCCTGTAGAAACTTATTAAAATTTTGCACTTATGTTGGAAACTATGGCTAGGACCCTCAATATAACGAGAATGGAGTTAGGGTCCACAGATGGGTGAACTTTTTAGACCTGGATTTTTTTAAAAATAATTTTTCAATGACCTACAGGCAGGCGTGTATTTTTTAAACATAATTTTTAAGGACATATAGACATGCGGGGATTTTTATTATCTTTAAAGACCTACACACAGTCGTGGATTTTTTAACAAATATTTTAAGGACCTACACACAGGCGTGGATTTTTTAAACAATATTTTAAGGACCTACACACAGGCGTGGATTTTTTAAAAAATATTTTAAGGTCCTACACACAGGCGTGGATTTTTTAAAAAATATTTTAAGGTCCTACACACAGGCGTGGAATTTTTAAAAAATATTTTAAGGTCCTACACACAGGCGTGGATTTTTTAAAAAATATTTTAAGGTCCTACACACAGGCGTGGATTTTTTAAAAAATATTTTAAGGTCCTATACACAGGCGTGGATTTTTTAAAAAATATTTTAAGGTCCTACACACAGGCGTGGATTTTTTAAAAAATATTTTAAGGTCCTACACACAGGCGTGGATTTTTTAATAAATATTTTAAGGTCCTACACATAGGCGTGGATTTTTTAAAAAATATTTTAAGGTCCTACACACAGGCGTGGATTTTTTAAAAAATATTTTAAGGTCCTACACACAGGCGTGGATTTTTTAAAAAATATTTTAAGGTCCTACACACAGGCGTGGATTTTTTAAAAAATATTTTAAGGTCCTACACACAGGCGTGGATTTTTTAAAAAATATTTTAAGGTCCTACACACAGGCGTGTATTTTTTAAAAAATATTTTAAGGTCCTACACACAGGCGAGGATTTTTTAAAAAATATTTTAAGGTCCTACACACAGGCGTGGATTTTTTAAAAAATATTTTAAGGTCCTACACACAGGCGTGGATTTTTTAAAAAATATTTTAAGGTCCTACACACAGTCGTGGATTTTTTAAAAAATATTTTAAGGTCCTACACACAGGCGTGGATTTTTTAAAAAATATTTTAAGGTCCTACACACAGGCGTGGATTTTTTAAAAAATATTTTAAGGTCCTACACACAGGCGTGGATTTTTTAAAAAATATTTTAAGGTCCTACACACAGGCGTGGATTTTTTAAAAAATATTTTAAGGTCCTACACACAGGCGTGGATTTTTTAAAAAATATTTTAAGGTCCTACACACAGGCGTGGATTTTTTAAAAAATATTTTAAGGTCCTACACACAGGCGTGGATTTTTTAAAAAATATTTTAAGGTCCTACACACAGGCGTGGATTTTTTAAAAAATATTTTAAGGTCCTACACACAGACGTGGATTTTTTAAAAAATATTTTAAGGTCCTACACACAGGCGTGGATTTTTTAAAAAATATTTTAAGGTCCTACACACAGGCGTGGATTTTTTAAAAAATATTTTAAGGTCCTACACACAGGCGTGGATTTTTTAAAAAATATTTTAAGGTCCTACACACAGGCGTGGATTTTTTAAAAAATATTTTAAGGTCCTACACACAGGCGTGGATTTTTTAAAAAATATTTTAAGGTCCTACACACAGGCGTGGATTTTTTAAAAAATATTTTAAGGTCCTACACACAGGCGTGGATTTTTTAAAAAATATTTTAAGGTCCTACACACAGGCGTGGATTTTTTAAAAAATATTTTAAGGACCTACAGATACTTTATATGGAACTATGTTAAAATGTGGGACCAATATTAAAAATGTTCGGTGAAAAAATCTTGCAAGCCAATAACCCGTTGCCCCCAAATACAGCCACATCGATTGGCAAATTTGCCCAGGAACATCAAAATACTTGAAATGGCGCCCGACCTATATGTCAAAATAAGAACATATATTTTTACGACAAGAAGTCTTTCATCCGCCAAGGACCCAGAATACCAAGTTACAGCCAGTTCATGTTGGAAAATGCTGCAAAAAAACTTGGATCTTGTTGAGACCTATTGTGTTTCCTCCTTATATTTTCGAATATAAGTGCAAAATATTGGCTAACTCTGTGAAAACCAATTTTTTGACACACAAAATCGTTATTTCTCTTTTTCGTTTCGTTTTTTTTTTCTCCCGGCAAAGTGCCGGAGATCATGTCGTTGAAAAAAAAGCTGCTTACTGACCACTTAACGATTCGTGGCGGAAACATTTGTTTTGAATTCTTTGTCATAAGCCATTGCAATTTAAGGTGTTCTTCTGCGTCTTTTTTTGTTGCAAATATAAATCCTACCTACCTTTGCAGCTTTAGATTCCGATTCCGGGCAAATTTCTTTTGCCTTAAAATTCATTCAATGAGTGCAGTGATCATTGTTGTTGTTGTTTTTTTATCCCGGCAAACCGATTGTTTTTGGAAATAAATTAATTTGAAACCAACAACTCAACACCATTCACAGGTTCATTTGGGTCTCCACTGGTTAAATGTTGTTACAGAAATCTGCCCATGGTTTTTTTCAACGCTGTCAATGATGTTGGTTTTTTGTTTGTTGTATTTTGCAGTTTCTGTGTATTGTTGAATTCTGTTTGCAGAATGCAATGAAATCCAATATTATTTTAAAATGTAACCTATTGAACCTACTGAAGGATTTGCAGAATTCGATACATGTTTGTTTGTTTGGATTTCTTTCATTTCTTTCATTGAGGATGGTTACTATGGCGGAAGGTGTTTAAAAATATATATCTAAAATTGATCCCGAGTTTGCTCCTGTACGGAATGTTAGTATTTGTAAATTATAAAATCAATCCTATATGAATATTAAAAAGTCTCAGAAAAGTCTATTCAGGGTCTCTAGAATTAAAAACAAAATAGTTAATATTTTTTATGTAAAGGATATATTTATACATCAATAACTCAAAGCAATCACCCTCATATATATACACTTATACTGCCCTTTTGTCAATCCTCGAACACTTCCAAGCATCCCACAGTCCCTGCTTCTGCGATTATCTAATATTACAAATTATTTTCTTCATTATGTCTACTTTTTCATTCGTTGTTGACGTGCTCGGGAGACCAATATTCGGCATGTTTCAAACAAATTGCCTGTAATTTTATATTTTGGATTTTCGTTAATTAGAAAATCTCCCAACCAAAATTATCAATATTGGCCTAAGTATTCTTCATATCCCCCATATTCGGTATTTTGGGTAGTTTGGTCACTTTTTTCAAACAAATGGAACAAGAGAAGGCGAATCACCAAACCAGCGCCTTTTTTAAAACAGCCTCAACAGTTCTGACTTGGGAGCCAATTTTATTCCTCCATATGAAGAATGCGTGGTGAACGATTTTCTTTAAACCACAATTTGGAGGTGTCTCAATCGTAGTTAAAAAATTGTTCGAAAGGTTTTTGACGATAGGTTAGTTTTAAAAAAAGGAGTGTCTTAAGCAACCACATGTCCAATAGTAGGACATACACTTCAGCCATTTAAAAGGCCTATTGTGAGCTCTTGAAGACAGAAGCTCGATGAAATAATCCTGCGATTTGGTCTCCCTACGCTTCTAGGAATTCACTAAGTTCTTCAGTCTTTTCCATAGACATACCCTCAGGTCGGTTAGTTCATGAGCAGTCTCATTTGCCAAAATTTTGGTATTAAAGGCCTTGTAATACCGGGATAGTGGCATAAGAAATGTTCTAACGTTTCCCGGTTATCCCCACACGCTCTACACCAGCTGCAGGCACATTTACATAACCAATTTTATGTAAATGTGCCTGCGGGCTGAGATGTCCAGTGAGAATGCATATCAGTCAGTTTTTTGGATGATAATTGATAAACTTATTTTGAATTAGGCCAAAAATTAAAACTTCGTTAAGTTTGACCGGACCGCTCCTTTTGTAACATCCACCATGAGTTGAACATTCAAAATATGTAAAATCGATCATTATACTCATCTGTAAAAACATCGACTTATATTAACATTTATCGGTGAACAAATCTTACACGTAAGAACCCGTAATGCCCAATTACAACCACATCGGTTAGAAAATACGCCAAGGATCATCAAAATACTTAAAATGGCGCCCAACGTGTACTGAATGTTTTCAGTCCTGAATTGGCTTTATTTTAATTTTTCAGGTTTTAAGTCCATTAAGTCCATTTGTATACCCTTTACACGCTGTGGTAAGGATATTATGTCTTTGTGCACATGCGTGTAACAGGCAAAAGAAAATGAGATAGGCACAGGGTTCCTTTTGAGAATATGCATAGAATCACTTTCTAAGTCGATTTATGTATGCCGTGTATTTTTGTGAGCAATGTACAGGTGGCATTTATGATCCGAATTGGATGAAATTTCGCACAGCCCGTTTATTTGTCCCAAGGACGAACTCTATTAAAATCGGAGAAAATCGGTTCAGATTTAGATATAGCTTCCATATGTATTTTCATTCGATTTTATCTAAACTCCCAATTTGTGTCTGATTGAGACATAATTTGGCATTAAGTATGGAATTGAGACTAGAATAGAATGTGTTAAGTATCATTGAAATCGGTTAAGATTTATATATAGCTCCTATATATAGCTTCGTCGGATTTTATGTAAATGACGCACAAAACTTCCAATTTTTGTCCGATTGAGACAAAATTTGGCATAACGTATGTAATTGAGACTAGAATAGAGTGTGTTAAGTTTCATTGAAATCGGATCAGATATAGACATAGCTCCCATATATATCTTCGTCGGATTTTATGTAAATGGAGCACCAAATTCCCAATTTTTGTCCGATTGAGACAAATTTCGCATTACGTATGTAATTGAGACTAGGGTAGAGTGTGTTAAGTTTCATTGAAATCGGATCATATATGGATATAGCTCCCATATATAACTTCGTCCGATTTTATGTAAATGGTGCACCAAACTCCCAATTTTTGTTCGATTTTAACGAAATTTTGCATAACTCATGGAATTGAGACAAGAATAGAGTGTGTTAAGTTTCATTGAAATCGGATCCGTATTGAAATCCGATTTTATGTAAATAGTGCACCAAACTCCTAATTTTTATCCGATTGTGACGAAATTTATGACTAGTGCAAATTTTGATGTACTATTAACCGAAAAATACTGTAATTGGTTCCCTTTATAAATATATTTGTCGACTATATTTACCGATTTTGTTAACAGCTGATTTACATATGCCTTTTCTTATCCTCATAAAAATTAATAAAATAAAATCTCCTCTCCTCTTCGGCATAAATGAAAGCATACTAATTAGACAAAAATCCGCCTTCATTTCGCATCCTTGGGAATATTTTTTTTTTTTTTTTTTTTGAAATTGTTTAGTTTATTAGAGTATTGTCGTAAAGTCTTTATGTCTCAAAGCAAATTAGTTTAACTGTTCCTTGTGTGGGAAATTGATGGCCAGCATGAGCTGTACTCCCAGAATATGGAGTTGAAAGTGCAACAGCAACGACGGCCGATGCTTGACATTGTGGAGCCACTGTCGTCAGGAACCTGTGCAATGGCAGCGGGATTTTCTTGTTGTTGTCGTCGTCGTCATCGTCTTCCAGTCAAGATTTACGACCAACGATTATATCGATTATTCTGACAGCAAGTCGTCGTCATCGTCGTTGTTGTTGTTGCCGAAGATGAAAAAAAAACAATTTTTACAAGAAGGAACTTTTGCCCAGAAGATGGACTGACTGTAACTCTTCTGTTTTTTATAGGCAACACGGTTTAGAATACGTACAAACAACACAAGCTTCCAGACAGCTGTTTGTACAGCGGGATGAACTTACGAACGAACGGACGTCATTGATGCAAATCATGACGACAACCTTAAACTTTTGCCCGGTATCATCTCAACATCTCAACGTCATTGTCCACCACCAACAAATCCTTCCATAGCAGCAAACAAAGACAAGCAATGGTAAATCTTCGAGACACGGAAGCCACATACACGAAGCGTTGCAATGGATGGCATTGCATTCGTTTCCCTCGTCGGATTTTTAGTAGCGGCCAGATTTGTTGGCAGTCCGTAATGTTGGTTTTGGTGGTAGTTCCATTGTTGGATTTTTTGGGGAGACTACTATTGCAGTTGTTGTTGTTGTTATTTTTGGCATTGGTGCTGCTGCTGATGGTCAGGAGGAATCATAAACAAAATCACTTACATGAGCTTTAATGCATGTGTACCATCGTGCTGCAGACTGCTGTTGTATATGCATGAGATTGTATGTGTGTGTTTGTTGATTTGTCGTTATACCTCATCATAGCCTTTGGAACCACCCCCGCTAACTTCCTCGGACCTGAGTTATATAAAAAATTCCATCTGCCAAGCCATAACACATGATCACATTCACCATTTACCTACCATCATTTTCGGATGGCTGAATGTGAACATTTAGCTTGGCGTTAGTCTTGTAAGATTGTGATTTGCATGCGTGACTTAAAGATTGTCGAGGTTTTTTGTCTTCGGGAACCATGAATGCTTGCTACTCACATTTAATTCGCATAAATTTGAGTGCCCTTTTTGCAATTTATTTAATTACTTGATGAAGTTTCAAATGTTTGATATTCATAGTATTTTTTTTCTTTTTCTTGTCAAAAAAGTACTATGAAAACAGCTTTAAGGAACTCCAACATGCAGACAATAGAAGTGTGAAAAATATATAGGAAGATATTTAAAGTGCGTTATAATCATTCTCATCGGATTTGTTATATTTAATATATGAGTATAGTGTTGAAACCCTTTATTTTATATTTCCCGCATTCCCGGTTTCAAGTGAAAATCTCAAAAACTCTTGAAGATATAGTCGATTTATTGTGTGAGCATCGAACTACGAAGAAAGAACAAGAAAAACGTGAGCGTGAACAAATCGAGGTGTACAGGAAAAGAGTCGGAATGAAGTTCGAAAATTTTACCAACGAGTAAAACACCAAACCAAAGGCTTTGGTACGGACACATCCTCCTGTAGAGATGAAGAAGGAAACCTGGTGATAGTGTGTCTAGGATCTGGAAGAAAAATTATTACATCAAAACTGTATAATTTTCGATAATGTTTTAACTATTTTTTTTCCATATTTACAATTATTTCGTCCAAACATGGGACAAATAAAGTAGTTCTATAAAAATACACGGAGTTCGAACTCATTAATTTTACCTGTATTTTTGCGACCAACCTATTTTAAATCTTACCATATCCCCTATTTCTTCCAACAATTCTACTATGTCTATAGTTTCGTTAAATATTTTTACGCAACCATGCTGCTCAATCTATTGTGTTTCACAATATGTATATTAACCCGTTCTTTATTCTGGAACTCAGGGATGTTGCAATTTTGGGTGTACTCTCCAAACTTTCTCTAAGTTTACGTCTAACGACAGTATTCGGGTGTTTAAAGTTATGTCTGCGTTCGGTATTCCTACAAAATTATTACGGCTATGTAGGATAGATCGTGTCATCTTTTTAACATCCTGCTGGAAAAGGTCATACGAGAGCAAAGGTTAACAGAAATGGCATAGACATAACGGGTCGAACATTGCGAGCAGTACCAGTCACGTTTGAATAAATTAAAAAGTTCAATGTGGAACTGGCAATAAATGGTGAGAAAGCCAAGCTGATGGTATAAACGCGGAAAACTACAGCTTTGAGGCGGGAAACGATCGTATATGCCTCGTTATCGCCATAAATAAATCTTATGACATGAAATGAAAATTAATCATGAAATTCGGAGAAGGGTAGTTTTGGAGAGTAGATGCCGAGTAAGCAATTTAGGAAAAATGCCACCTCCCACCAGACTAAACTCACACTCAACAAGACACTGATACTACCCGTACTGATTTATGGGTATGAAGCATTGGTCTTTGCGTACTCATATGAGGCAGCTCTTGGGATGTTTGAGAGAAAATTGCTACGAAAGATCTACGGCAGATCTGTGTCGACGGTGAATATCGGCGTCGAATAAACCACGAGTTAAACCATATATACGTGGACATCGACATACTCTGATGTATCGAGCAACAGACTACGAGACTAGTTCAGCTCGAAAGCTATATAAAGGTAATTCTATGCAAAGGTCAAGTGGAAGATAGCATATCGAAGTATGGTCTTTCGAATTGAAAAAACAAAAAATCGCACAAGACCGCCGCGCCCTAGAATCTTCATTGAGCTCAGCCTATGGACCAAATGTTCTATCTCGAGTTGGCTTGGCTATGTAAGTATGTTAAGCGACGGCAGAAGTGCTTCTCAAATTTTAAACGCGTTTTTAACACATTGCGATGTACGTATATAGCTTTCGTATGAACAATCGGTCAAGATCTTCCTTTTTTTCTAACTCGGATTGTGTTCGAAAATAGAACATTTTTCAAAAATCAAATTTCATAGATCCGACATTTTGCTATTTTTATGCGCCGTTAATAACTCTAGCTCATACCAGAGCCAGACATATTCTATTTCAAATGCCGTTGGAATTTTTGGTGTCGGACGTTCCAGTGATCGGAAATCATGACAGCCGTCGAAATGAACGACTTTTCTTTAGTTACAAAAGCAACTAGAAGACAATGACAAAATTATGGCAACTATGCATTTGGCAGTGGGTTTCCACCCACTCCCACCTTAATCGCCGAAATTTAAAATTAAGTGCAAATATATCATAAAAATCGTAATTTTTTAAGTTAAGGGAAACACCCCCCCCCCCTTTTTTTTATTTTTTATTTTTAAAATTTGAAATGGGCTGGGAAATTAATACCAATGCTTGTTAAGGATTGTAACTTTGCACATACAGTGAGTGTAATAAGTATTTTGCCTCAATAAAAATTTGAAAAAATTCCAATTTATACACCTAAAGCCAGCAAACTAAAGATGTAAAATGAATTATGTATAATGGAGTACGTTTGTGGACATATTTAGATCGTATTTCTGCAAGAATCACAGCGAAAGGCCTATTGGTCTCTAAGATATCGGCCGAAATATATAATAACCCAAAAATGTTTATCACAAAAAAGTATTTTGCTTTTTATTATTATTTTAGAAAAAATTGTTACATAGAACAAATTTAGTCTTTTTATAGTTACCATTGCGGGTAACGACATACTATAAGTGATTTGGTAACGATTTCAATAAACCACGGCATTTTTTCGCGAGTATTTTCTCACATTTACGTTCAATACATTCTCCAGCAATATTTCATTCAATATTTGGTAATTTCTCGTCCTAATCTCAAAATCAGAGTGTTAAATATAGTCGTCGCGGCTTCAAAGCATCCCAAATATGTTAAGAATAATAAAAAGGAGGTTTTACAAAATATATCGCGAGGACAGGACCTTAAAAACTATTAAAAATAAAATCCGACAAACAAATTATTTAAAAAAATATCGCGAAACCCCATTTTTCTAACTTCGAAACCTTTATGGTTCATTTTTACTGATGTAGGAACCAAAATATACGATGACAATAGCAATAAGGAGTCAGATTCAAATATATGGACGGTTTTCTGGCAATAGAAATACATCTTATTTCGAAAATAAATACATCGACCCGTTTATTCCCTACTGCATTTTATTCGCAACTGATGGTGTTAATCGGAGATAAAATATAGAATGCGTATTCGCCACTAGCAACCACAGTTTTTCAAAAGACAATAAGATTTGACGAATAATGATGTTTTCTCCCAACTTCATGTATTGTTTCTTATTACTATTGCTTTAGAACTGTTCATATCTTTGAATCTGACCCCCTTATTGGTATTTACATTGCATATATTGGTTCCTAGATCAATATTACTGGACCATACAAATTTCGAAGTCAGAAAAATTGGGTTTCGCGAATTTTTTTTTAAATGATTTGTTTGTCGGATTTTGGTTTTTATAGTTTTTAAGGTTCTGTCCTCGCGTTATATTTTGCAAAACCTCTTCTTTATTATTCTAAACATATTTGGGATGTTTTGAAGCCGCAATGACTATGTTTAATACTCTCATCTTAAGATTAGGACGAGAAAATACCAAATATTAAATGAAATACTGATGGAGAATGTATTGAATGTAAATGTGAGAAAATACCCACGAAAAAATGCCGTGATGTAATGGAATCGTGGTCAAATCGCTTATAGTATGTGGTTAAACGCAATTGTAACTATAAAAAGACCAAACGTGTTCAATGTAAATTTTTTTTCTAAAATAATCGGGTATGTTCTGGAACTCACGGTGTGTTCTTTTCACTTTACACATACACTTCACCTCAGAAGCTACCTCCTGTTCTGCTTCTCACGTGAATTTAAATTTTGAACTGCGACAAAAATAAACGTCGACATGGTACTTTGCAGAAATAGTGTTGCCATACAATATAAACTGTATTCGTTTTTAACATTGTTTCTATAATTTTTTAGTAATTTCGTTAATTCTAACGACAATTTTATTATTATTTTTTAATATTTTATTATTCGCAACATAAAATGTGTGTATGAAACCTCTGTAAAATCATTAAGTTGTTGATTGATTTAAGGGCAACATTTGGTAACCCTATCTTCTTCGGCCTTACTTCAAATCAGCTGTTTGTGTCAAGCAAGAAATTCAGTTGAAGAAAATTCAAGACAAAGCTTAGTATCTATTTAAAATTTGTTTTTAATGGTGTTCCATGTCCTATTTGTGATTTTAAACAAATTATACGCAATAATAACATATCAATCTATAATCATGTGTCCTTTTTATTTCAAAAAAGTTTTTCTTTTATATGAAAAAACATGAATACACCCGACTCTCACTATGGAAATGTAAGTGTAAAGAATACACCTCGGCGTGTACAGAACACCTCGGCGTGTGTTCGATACACTTCTGCCATTGAAGTGAATGCCAGAACATGCCCGAATAATAAAAAGCAAAATACTTTTTTTGTGATAAACAGTTTTGGGTTATTATATACAGTGAGTGTAATAAGTATTTTGCCTCAATATAAATTTGACAAAATTATAATATATACGCCTGAAGCCAGCATACTAAAGATGTAAAATGAATTATGTATGATGGGATATGTTTGTGGACATATTTAGATCTTATTTCTGCAAGAATCACTGCGAAAGACCTATTGGTCACGAAGATATCGGCCAAAATCTATACCAACACAAAAATGATTATCACAAAAAAGTATTTTGCTTTTTATTATCATTTTTGAAAAAATCATTATATAACACACGCTTTGTCTTTTTATAGTTACCATTGCTGGTAACCACATACTAAAAGCGATTTGGCGACGATTCCAATAAACCACGGCATTTTTTCGCGAATATTTTCTCACATTTACGTTCAATACATTCTCCAGCAATTTTGCATTTAATATATGGTAATTTCTCGTCCTAATCTCAAAATGAGAGTATTAGATATGGTCGTCGCGGCTTCAAAACATCCCAAATAACTTTAGAATAATAAAAAGGAGGTTTTGCAAAATATATCGCGAGGACAGGACCCCAAAAACTATTAAAACCAAAATCCGACAAACAAATTATTAAAAAAATATCGCGAAACCCCATTTTTTAGACTTTGAAAACTTTATGGTCCATTAATATTGATCTAGGAACCAAGCGTGTGTTATATAATGATTTTTTCAAAAATGATAATAAAAAGCAAAATACTTTTTTGTGATAATCATTTTTGGGTTGGTATAGATTTTGGCCGATATCTTCGTGACCAATAGGTCTTTCGCAGTGATTCTTGCAGAAATAAGATCTAAATATGTCCACAAACATATCCCATCATACATAATTCATTTTACATCTTTAGTATGCTGGCTTTAAGCGTATATATTAGAATTTTGTCAAATTTATATTGAGGCAAAATACTTATTACACACTGTATTTCGGCCGATATCTTCGAGACCAATAGGTCTTTCGCTGTGATTCTTGCAGAAATACGATCTAAATATGTCCACAAATGTACTCCATCAGACATAAGTCATTTTACATCTTTAGTTTGCTGGCTTCAGGCGTATATATTGGAATTTTTTCAAATTTTTATTGAGGCAAAATACTTTTTACACTCACTGTATGTATATTCAAAAATTTCAATAATTGACAAATGAAAGCTTAAGGGGACCCCCCCATTCTCGGGGTCAAAATTTTTGTTGATATAATTCGAATCTACACTGATTAAAGAATGTCTCTACAAAATTTCAAAAAATCTCAAGAACTGTTGAAGATAGGGCTTCTCAAACTTTAAACGCGTTTTTCTCTGAACATTTTTTTGCGAATGGCGGGCACGATAACTCAAAAACTAATAATCCAATCGGTTCCAAATTTTGCAACGTTTCTCTGGGAGTGTATAGCTCTCGTATGAACTAGGATAAAGCCAATCGGTGAAGATCTTCCTTATTTTTTAACTTGGTTTTTGGTAAAAAATCCGCGATTTTTCAAAAATATTTTTTCAAAGGGCCACCATTTTCTTAATTTTAGAGCGAAGTCAATAATCCTAGTTCATACGAGAGTCAGACATGTACTCTTTCTAACACCGTTGGAATTTTCGGATTCCGATGTTCCAGTGAGGAGTTATCATGCCCGCCATCAAAAATAAGGACTTTTCTTTAATTACAAAAAAAAACAACAAAACAATAACAAAATTTTTTTGTAAATTATTTTTCTTCTCTTTTAAATCTTCAATTATATATGTGCAAAGTTACAAACCTTAACAAGCATTGGTATTGATTTACCAGCCCATTGAAAATCTTGAAAAAATAAAATCGAGAATGGGTGGGGTTCCCTTAAAGGAATGATACGTTACCAATTTTCGCCCAAAATATCTCAAAATAACAACTACGACCTGGTGCAATAAATATAGCTCGATAATAAATTCTTGGAAATGCTAATATGCTTCATAATAATTTTTTGCAAATTTTTCGCGGTTTTCGATTATTTCTCACCTTTTAAACCTTCCCTGGAGCTCCACGAACATTTCAAGACTAAGATAAGAAAAATCCATTCAGCCGTTCTCGAGTTTTAGCGAGACTAACGAACAGCAATTCATTTTTATATATATAATAGATAGATAGATAATATATTGACTTATCAATCATCAATCAATTGTTCTGTAATTGGCTGTCACAATATCGGAACCAGAAACACCATTCACATATTTTAGCCGCTTGACTTGCATTTTTTCCAAATGCAAAGAAAGCCCGTAAAATGTACCGAATTTCCTCTTTGTTCACTTCCATTTTTAACACCCTGTAACTCACAAGTGAATGCACCAAACAAAATCGGTTCAGATTTAGATATAGCTCCCATATATAGCTTTGTCCAATTTTTTGTAAATGGTACACCAAACTCCCAATATTGGTCCGATTAAAACCAAATTTACCAAATGTACCGAATTTCCTCTTTGTTCACTTCCATTTTTATCACCCTTCAACTCAGAATTGAATGCACCAAACAAAATCGGTTCAGATTTAGATATAGCTCCAATATAGCTTTGTCCAATTTTTTGTAAATGGTACACCAAACTCCCAATATTGGTCCCATTAAAACCAAATTTTGCACAGAGTACTGAATTAGGTCTAGATTGATGTATGCGAATTTTCGTTGAAATCGGTGAGCTCCCATATATAGGTTCGTCCGAGTTTTTGTAAGTGGAGCACCTTTCTGCCAATATTGGTCTGAGCCATATATAGGTTCGTCCGAGTTTTTGTAAGTGGAGCACCATTCTGCCAATATTGGTCTGAGTGAGACAATTTTGCACAGAGTACTGAATAAGATCCAGATTGATATATGCAAATTTTCGTTGAAATCGGTTCAGATTTAGATATAGCGAACCTATACATCGTCCGATTTTATGTAAATAGAACACCAAAGATCCAAATTTAGGCCGATTGACACAAAATTTTGCACAGCGTTCTGAATTAAGTCCAAAATTATGTATGCGTAGTATTGTTGGAATCGGTTCAGATTTAGACAGTACAGCCGATTTTATTGTAAGCTATACCTATTTAAACCATGCATAACAAACTTCATTCTCTATTGATTTTGGTCCAATACGCGCAGTAACCTCTCGATACAATAGACGTAGAATCTTTGGAAGGCAATTGACATAAAACCAGAAAAAAATTAAATATGCGATTTATATAATAATATAATATATTGACTTATGAATCCATACATATGTTGTTCTGTAATTGGCTGCTACAATATCGGAACCAGAAACACCATTCACATATTTTAGCCGCTTGACTTGCATTTTCGCCTTTGTCAAAGAAAACCCGTAAAATGTGCCGAATTTCCTCTTTGCTCATATCTCATTTTTAACACCCTGTGACTCACAACTGAATGCACCAAACAAAAACAGTAATAACATTTGTATACCCTTCACCACACTGTGGCACAGGGTTGTATGCTTTTGTACATATGTTTGTAACAGCAAAAGGGATCGAGATAAACCCATGCATGAGAATATGCATAGAATCACTTTCTGGGTCGATTTATGGCCGTCCTTCCATGTATTTTTATGAACAAAGTACAAATTTGTCGCAAGTCACAAGTACAAATTTGTCGCATGTCACTTGTTTGGCTCAAAGACGAACCCTATTGAAATTGTAGAAAATCGGTTCAGATTTTGATATAGCTCCCATATATAGCTTTGTCCGATTTTTTGTAAATGGTACACCAAACTCTCAATATTGGTCCGATTAAAACCAAATTTTGCACAGAGTAGTGAAATAGGTCTAGATTGATGTATGCGAATGTATGCGTTGAAATGGGTTCAGATTTAGATATGGCTCCCATATATAGGTTCGTCCGATTTTTGTAACTGGAGCACCATACTGCCAATATTGATCTGAGTGAGACAATTTTGCACAGAGTACTGAATAAGATACAGATTGATGTATGCAAATTTTCGTTGAAATCGGTTCAGATTTAGATATAGCTCCCATATATAGGTTCGTCCGATTTTATGTAAATAGAACACTAAAGGGCCAAATTTAAGCCGATTGACACAAAATTTTGCACAGCGTTCTGAATTAAGTCCAAATTTATGTATGCGTAGTATTGTTGGAATCGGTTCAAATTTAGATATAGATCCCATATATAGTTTCCTCCGATTTTATGTAAATGATGCACCTTACTGTCAATGTTTTTCCGATTGAGACAAAATTTTGCACAGCGTATTGAAGCTACTACAGGTTGACAGGTTGATAAAGTTTTGTTGAAATTGGTTAAGATTTAGATATACCTCCCATATATATTTTCGTCCGATTTTATGTAATTGGCGAACCGAGGAGTCTATGTTATGATTTAAATATAGCTCACATATATACTTTAGTCCCATTTTATGTAAATGATGCACCATAGATCCTGTTCTATTTGCACTATATTTAGTTGTTGAAATCGGTTCAGATGTAGATATAGCTCCCTCATATATTTTTGTCCGATTTTATGTCTGTTCGCTTTACATGAAATATTGCATAGCGTATTGGATTGAAGACGTTTCAGGTTTAGATATAGCTTCCATAATTATTTTCATCAGATTTCATCAAAATGATGTACCAAATAACTAAAGTTCATCCGCTTAGGACGAATTAGTGCACAACATATCAAATCGAACCTAGAATAACGTGTATTGGATTTTGTGTCGAGATTCATTTTGGATAGCGCACTATGTTGCATACAAAATCGTGGATAACTAGCTCATTTGAAAAATTTTCTTTTTTTGTTAGGGTAGGTTAGCATTACAAACACCTTCATAAAATTCGTCTGATAATAATTTGCTTATATATATTTAAATATTATGGCGCTATTTTTTCATATATTCTAACAATATTACCAAAATTTTATAATATTGTACGAATATGTTCAGTTCCCGTTTTGTTGTATTCTATTATGATGTTTGATCTGTATTCTTTGTCGCCCTAAAACACATAATATATTTGAAAATATACTGGAAAAAATTTACTTCAACCTTTTATTGCATGTGCCTTTTGACAGTTTTCCTTAGTCGCAACAATTTTTCGTCAGATTTAAACGAACATATCTACCTACCATAGCTACTACACGAAACTGGAAATGCATGCATTCTTATGCTCCTGTGGTTTACCGCCTGCCATCTGCATATTAATCATAATTTCTCAATATATTACGAATTAAAATCGGCCGAAAACCTCAAAACAGTTCAAAAACAATGTTACAAATGTGATAGTCCGAACATCGTAATTCTAAGTACGTGTGTGCATTTAATAAAGCAATAAAACACAACACATTTCATAAATAAAAACACTTAATGTGTCGGCAGAAAGCCGTCGTCATGTAACTGTAAGATTACGAAGGTAGTAAAAATGGCCATTGTAAAAATAACGATTAACGCCTTATTTGCAAAATGGAAATCGCGTGACAAAGGCTTCACCTGAATGTGTAACGTGATCTTATTTTGCGGAAAACCTGCGAAGAAGAAAATTAAAAATAGAAAACCATCAAGCGCATAATGTGATAAGGTTGGAAGGGTGGTGCAAAGTGTCCTATTTCACAGAGTTATGTTGGTTATAAATTTAAATTATTAAAATAAGATTGAGGAAGTATTTAAGTTATGCCAAATATTAGATTAAATGTTGAAATCAAAATAGAGATCGCAATATTTAAGATAGATGTTTAAAATGTTGCACATACTACTCCACTAAAGTTTGAAATTAATCTGGTGTATAGCGTCCGTCTGTCCATGTTAAATTGAAGATAAAGTACAGGTCGCATTTATGATCCGAATTGGATGAAATTTGGCACAGCTCATTTTTTTGACCCAAGGACGAACCCTATTGAAATTGGGAAAAAATCGGGTCAGATTTACAAATAGCTCCCATATATATATATATTCGTCCGATTTTCAGTAAATAATGCACTAAAGCCCTTAGCCCTAAACCTACTGATGTTAGTAAAACCTAACGTGTGGAAAGTTTCGTTGAAATCGGTTCAGATTTGTATATTTGTATACATGTTTATGATTGATTTATGTCGGTTCACAGTTAGATAAATGTCAGTTTGTCCAGTTTCATGTTAATGCCCCATCTGTTGACAAACGCACAACGCTTGCAAATCATTGCATTTTATTATCTGTTAGGAAAGTTCATCGCGCGCTTCTTCCATTTCTTGGTCAGTTTATGAGGTTGAAGCGGCTATTCGGGATACTGTGGCTAAATTTCGCACCAAACTTACATTGTTGGATATTAAACTACCCATGTAGATTGCGATCTGAAAAAATATCGTGGCTGCATTGCAATATCGTGGAGCAATTGGTCCACTGATACTCAACAACGTAGAAAAATTTGCTGAAAGATTTAGGTATGAAGCCATGGTGCAGAAATTGAACCGCAACGTAGATTTTTCTTTATCGAAAAATTGTGTTCAGAGACTAATCCTATTTTTGACTTAAGGGAACCATCCACTCTTCATCCATCCATCACTCCTGCCGTCACTTCATGCCGACACAATAAATCGGCTATATCTTTAAGAGTTCTTGAGATTTTCACTTAAAATTTTGTAGGGACATTCTTGAATACGTGTAGATTCATATTAAATTAAAATTGTTTACACCTAGAATTTAGGGTGGGGTTCCCCTTAATGGGTATGTGAATACGAAGAATTGTCGATTTTGGAGTGATGATCAGCCAGACTTTGCAATGCTTTTGGTTGCATTCAAAAAATTTGACAGTTTGGTGAACTTTACGGGCTGTGGTTTACCGCCGACAATATCCATTTTTTTGCTCAAAATGCAAGAGCCTGACTTGCATGACATGTGGTTTCAACAAGACGGTGCCACACAGCACGCGCAACAACGGATTTATTGAGGAGCTAGACGAGCCCGCTTTAATTGGCGCATTGGAAGGCTGGCTTTTGTATGCCATTTGTGCTGATACATCCTAACCAAAGTTGTCGCTGCAGCTCGATACGCCTAACTATGTCCGAGAATAGATGGTACAACTCATGGTACAATTGACGGCGATATTCGGCGACGTCGACGCAGATCGGCCCATAGATCTTTCGACTCCAAGAAGTGCCTCACTGTAGCCTTTTCTCTAAATTGCCTCAATCCTATGTCAAGTTGTTCGGCAGTTAATGAGTTTCTACCCAATTTTTGGGTAAATATTTGGTACCCACAGAGAACTCTCTGTGCAAATTTGAGCCAATTTGATCGAAAAATGTGTCTTACAGACAAAAAATACCATAAATCGGGAGGTACGGTTATATGGGGGCTATATCAAAACCCAGAGACCATATTCGCTTTACCACTAAAAACACTTGAGCGAAATTTTGGCCGCCTCTGTCAAGTGGTTCGCCAGTTAATGAGTTTATACCCAAATTTTTGGGTAAATACTAAAAATAGGAGTACCTTTGTACGGGGGCTACCAGAAAACGTGGACCTACATCGATAAATTTTTGCATGGATTTTACAAATTCCAAATTACAGCCAATTTGATCGTAAAATGTGCACAAAATTCCTTAAATCGGGAGGTACGGTTATATCAAAACTTGGACCCAGAGACCCCATCTCCCATACCAGTAGTTGTATTGATATATAAACCATCTGAGCCAAATGTTGGCCGTCTACGTCAGGTGGTTCGCCAGTTATTAGCAAGATATTAAAATGGTCACACGACACATTGTCACCTTGTCTGAACACTCGTTCGGTATTGAAGGACTCCGAGAGGTTCTTTTCGACTTTAACTGCTGATCTCGTCCCAGTTAAAATTATTCTGCATAGCCGTATTAATTTTGCAGGATGCGGCTTTATAGTCGACGAATAGGTGGAATGTGTTGGGGTGTTGTTGGTGTTTTTTTTTCAGGATATGGCGCAGAGTGAAAATCTGGTCTATGGTGGATTTTCCAGGTCCGAAGCCGCATTGGTATGGTCCAATAATGTCATTGACCATTGGCTTCAGTCGTGCACACAGCACGATGGATAGCACTTCATACGCGTTAGGAAGAAGACTAATTCCTCTATAGTTGGCATATATCATATTGTATACTTTTTTGTGCACGGGACACAGGATTTTAAGGTGCCAGTCATTGGGCATGCATTCCTCTAGCCAAATTGAACTAATCAGTTGGTGCATGCTCCTCTTCAGTATCTGACCACCGGTCATGAATAGACAACGACACCTCCTGTTTTATTACTCTTCAGTCGATTAATTGCTATTCTGACATCATCTTGGCTAGTTGGTATACATTCTATACCGTCATCTGTTATTGGTTCTGGAATATCTTCTTCACCGCTACTGTTTGATACCAGAAGCTTTGCAAAATGCTTCTTCGTGGTCCTCAACACGCTGTCTGTATCTGCCACAAGTTTTCCTTCTTCATCTCTACAGGAGGATGTGCCCGCAAGCCTCCGGTTCTTCTTTTTTGAAATATGTTTTTCCTCTCTCCTTTTCTCCCGATAATTCATTGAGTGTTCTACTGTTTGCAGGGTCGCCCTATATGCTGCGTTTTTCGCCTCAGTAGCATTACGACTCTCCTGGTCGTACCAAGAGTTTCTTGATGGTGGTTTTCTTACCCAAGTGTTGCTTTTGTTGCAGTTTGTGAGGAGTTGGCAATTCTGTGACATTGCTTTTCTATATTATTATCGGTACACGGAGTGCTTTCGACTAGCATCTAGGCAAGTTGAGAGGAGTAGACTTCTGTTGTTAGATCGTACCTTTTTAGCTTCATTAAAACGAGTGCGAACATTAGCTGCTACAAGGAAATGGTCTGAATCGAATCGAATCGATGAAACACTGGATGAATGACTTCCGTCTATCACAACATCATTAGTTTGATTTCTTGTTGTTTCATCAGGAGATAGCCAAGTGGACTTGTGTATATCAAGATGCTTGAATCTGGTGCTGCTAAGCACCATGGGTTTTGCTGCTGCGTAATCAATCAAACGCATGTCGGATGTTTCTTCATGGAGGCTGAATTTTCGGAGGGGGAACCAAAATGTTTTTCCCTTCCGATTTTTGCATTAAAATTATATGCTGTATCTAGGCGATCGTCAAATGTGTCTATGGTCTGTTCATCTTTGTCTTCCGTAGGAAAATGGGCGCAAATAAAACTAATGTAGAAGAAATTCGTTTTTATACGGATTATGGCAAATCGCTCATATACTCTACTAAAAATTATGTATTATCTCTTAATTTTTATTTTAATTTCCATATCAGAAGTGCTGATAATTATACAAAATATTTTGAGCCAAATTTTGGCAGCCTATGTTAATTAAATATATTTCACCCAACATTTGGGCAAATACTCGAATTCGGGGTACCGTCACTGTACCAAATTACAGGACTCTCAATTTTGGGACGATGTAACAATCGGAATCCACAAATTAGTTGTGAGATGACGTATTGACAATATACAAATACCCAAATAAATACCCTCAAATGGATATGGAATGGCGTAAAAGAATGTAGTAATTACTTCAGGTATTAACACTAGATTGCCGAAAGCGGTCATTTTGACCGTTTTTCAATTTCAAGTACAAAAACAAGTGTGTATATAATGACACAGCTTTTAAAAATTTGGTGACTTTTTGTACCACATAGAATTACGTTTATTAATCATAGTAACAGCTCTCCCCTCTTTCATTTCCCGTATTCATATGTGCTATACCTATATTGCCGAAAAACGGTCATTTTGACCGCTTAACTCCTGGAGTAAAATCTGAATGACAGAATGGTGACTAACAGACATCACGTACAACATTTTTTCGCAAATGTAAAACTTCCCAATTACTGTCTTTCTAGTGTTAATAAGATCGTAGATATATATTCCAAGCGAGCTGGATTAAATTTTTCGGCAGGCAAAACCATATTTGGAGTTATCTATTTTGAACAGATCATTTGAAATGTTCTGTTCAGACACTAAACTCCTTTTAAATTAGTCCTATCTTTAATATAGTCATTTTTTAGCTACAAACACCACACTGTGGATCATGCCTAAGGTGCAGGTACCTTAGGCATGATCCACAGTGTGGATCATGCCTAAATTTTGAAATTACTAATATTATAATCACTGGGCATTGAATTGAAGTTTGAACTATTTTAATTTTTTTGTTGCAAAATGTATCATGCATTTCTGTATATTATCTGTGGATACAATCTGACGAAAAATAGGAATCATAATAGAAAACTTTAAATATCATAACGCCTGACATTGCATCTGACCTATGGCGCATAATCAATTCAATCCCCCTTTACTCAAACCATAGAAATCGCAAAGGGTATACAAAGCTTGTCCTTATTAGTTCTCATTTAATTACCCGTAGCTGTGTAAATACTCGTATATACTACACCACTGGTTGTGTAAAAGAAAGCTACTCGCATTCCACTATTAATTACAATTACAACAACCACATAATTTCGCATTAACACACATTCATTCATACAGACATACATACAACCATACACCCTTAATGCTGTTCTACAAAAACACGTATCCTTTGAAACTTTAGCTCAACAGGAAATCAATGGAATACGAAGCCTTCATTGTGTTGCAAAGCAAATAAAAATGCAACACGAACGAACGAAATGTGTTGCATGCCACTTGTTACCCAATGCACCATAATACTACCGCTGGCATATTTTCCACAATATCAATATGCGATTTCAACAACAACAACAGCAGGTAAAACATACAGTTACTTACATACATAACGTGCATACCGAGGTTTGTGATTTGCATATTTGCCTTTGCCCATAACTATTCGTGTAAATTCGATAACGAAGCTAACATTTTTATGCCCCTCTATTCGCGTTCAGTTGGCAACTTTTAACAACTCTTTTGATTAATTCTGTTGAATTTTCACTGTGTGAAATTAATTACAAAAATAATGTTAATAGTGCGTGAAATCGGAAAAATGCGTAACATCTTCATTAGGAAAATTCTAGCATAGAATGTTATTCTGTATTGTTTTAAATATCTTAAATTTAATGGCTTCATGTTTTAAGTTAAAACAATTTTTAAATTTATTTGCTGCAGCAGTTTATTTTTGCATCATAGATGTTTAAAATGTCGCACATATTACTCCAGACATGTTTGGAATGGAATCTGGTCCACCATAAAATGGACATTTAAAATACCTATAATCGGACAGCCAAGAGAATACAAAACTATAGGCCTTGAGCGAAACTGGCGCAGGGGTTTTTATATGGGACTATGTAGAAACATTGACTTATATTTAAAATGTTACGTGAAAAATGTGTTACCTATCAAAGACTCAGAAGTATCAAAATTATAAAGGGAGTGAAGTTTTATATTGGGGCTCTACCCATAGAAAAACCAGTGAGCGGAGCAGTATAGTCGGGCGGGGCCGAGTATCAAAATTATAAAGGGAGTGAAGTTTTATATTGGGGCTCTACCCATAGAAAAACCAGTGAGCGGAGCAGTATAGTCGGGCGGGGCCGACCATGAGATACCCTACACAACTACCACAGAACTCTATCTTTTCGCGGATTTTTATTCCGAGCCTGGGTAATATTTCTTGATAGTTGCACCCTCTTTTCCGATTAGAGGTCAACAGCACCTCTTCCTTACACTGACATATTTTCCGAATATTACCAATATTCAGTACAGTTCTTCTAATTACTTGTCCACCGTGGTTTGTGTTGTGATGTTCGGCTTATAATTGTAACCTATAGATCGAATCGAAAAAAAATAAATTTTCGGTCCACTTCATCGCAAAATTATTATCTGATCCCCACCGAAATTATAAGCGTTGTCCTTGACTATAACTGGAACCTCATGGAACATTTTAAAGCGATCCGCGCTATATTTCCTCCTTCTAGTGTGGTAATGGTTTATTAAATAATATCTGAATACGTAAGTACCTGTAAATATTTACGTCTAACTCTCACATCCGAATACATACGACAATATAATTGGTATCCATTTAAAGGTAAACCACCTTATCGACTCTATGTTCCTCAGGAGTAAATATATACGCTGTAGAATAAAAATTTTGTCATTTTCACACAAAAGTCAGGGTCCATTTGACCCGCGAAATATTGACCAATCTTTATCAAAACAGGCATACTTGTTCTTTGGCCCAATCTCCTTCTCCATGTAAAAATTCGAATTGCGGTCTCTGGAGCGACCAGAAAAACCGACAAAATTAAGTATTAGGTCCATTTCATCCCCTAAATATTAACTGATCTTTACCAAAAACAATGGGGGTCTTCATTGGGCCGAACCCTTCCTACATGGAAAATCGTGAAGATTGGTCCATAACTGTGGCCTGTATCGTGTTTACAAATTATAATGGACAGACGGACGGACGGACACACATGTCAAGATCGACTCAGATAGTCGAGATATGACGATCGGTATACTTAAAGATGGGTCTAGGACCAATATTTCGCGGAGTTACAAACTTTTGGGGCTGCACAAAGCTATAATACCCTGACAACATAGTTGTGTAGGGTATAAATATTTAATGAATATTTTCATAATCGTTTAGAATACAAGTAAAAAGTAAAAAGTTTCATTAAAATCTAAACTATTGGCTCTTCTTAAACACTATTTGAGCTCATTTAGGGGTAGACCCATGCAACTGTACCCACAATATTGGGTATTTTTATTGTTTTGGGCATATGTTTTTACCTAATTGGTTGTAATTTATTTTTTGGGATTGTGGTATTGGTTCACCTTTTAGGGAAGCCCCCATAAAACTCTACACTCCACATATTGATATTTTGGAGAGCTTGTTATACCCTTCACCACACTGTGGTACAGGGTCTTTGTGCATATGTTTGTAACAGGCAAAGGGAAACGAAATAGACGCATGGTTCCTTTTGAGAATATGCATGGTATCACTTTCTGAGTCGATTTATACATTGCCGTCCGTCCGTCTGTTGGTGTTAAATTGTAAACAAAGTACAGGTGGCATTTATAATCCGATTAGAATGAAATTTGGTACAACTCATTTGTTTGGCCCAAGGACGAACACTATTAAAATTGGGACAAATCGGTTCAGATTTAAATATTGCTCCCATATATATTTTCATCCGATTTAAGGAAATTGTGAACCGAAGTACCTATGTATCTTTCAATTTCCACGAAATTTGGCATAGCATACTGAATTAGGTGTTGAATGATGTGTGTTAAGTTTCGTGAAAATAGGTTCAGATTTAGTTATAGCTACCATATATATTTTGTCCGATTTTATGTAAATGGTGCACCAAACTTCCAATCTTATTCAGATTGAGACAAAATTTTGCACCGCGTACTAGATTAGGTCCAGTGTGATGTACGTGAAGTTTTGATGAAATCGGTTCATGTTTAGGTATATTTCTCCCATATATAGGCTATCCGATTATATGCAAGTTGTGCACCAAACTCCCAATATTTGCCCGATTGAGCTAAATTTTTGCACAGCCTACTATATTGGGCCCTGTTTGATATTTATGAAGTTTTGTTGAAATCGGTTCCGATTTAGATATAGCTTTCATATAGTTTCGTCCAATTTTAGGTAAATTGTGCACCAAACTTTCAATATTTATTTCTATTGAGACAACATTTTGCAAAGAGTATTAATATAGGTCCACATTGATGTATAAGACGTTTTCTGAAAATCAGTTTAGATTTGGATATAGCTCCTCTATACCGATTTTTTAGTGAATGGTGCACCAAACTCCCAAGGATTGTCCGATTAATACAAAATTTGGCACAAAGTATTGAGATAGGTCCATTCTAATGTATATAGCTCCTATATAAAGTTGGTGCACCGAGGAGTCTACGTCTGTTCCATATACACGAGATAAAATTGTTGACAGTGCTCTGCGCTGCAGCATCCCAAACGGTATATGCCACGGTTGCTCAATTAGATTTGCATATAGCTCCACATACATTATTTTGCTCTACTTCATACAAATGGTACCCAAAAGAATCTGATTGACATACAATTTTTCATAGATTTCAGAATGGTATGTGCATGGGGTTTTAATTGGTTCAAATATCTATGTAGATCACACATTTAGTTGTAGCCAAAGTGGTGAAGGGTATCATATAGTCGGCTCCGTCCGACTTTTCAACTTTGTTTGTATTGCAATTTGTATTGTAATTGAGTAGACATGTTGGTTCATTTTTCCTGGTAGCCCCATATAATACCGCCATTTTTGGTGGGTTTGGGGCGAGTTTTTAACCGAATTGGCTAAATTTCGGTAATTTGGGCAGCTTGGACACGTTCTTCAACTTCAACTAGCTATAATTTTTGGATTCTCATAGAGTAAAATATCTCCCTACCAAAAATTATCAATATTAGCCCACGTTTCCGGGTAGCCCCCATATAATGGTACGCTAATCATTCAGAGTATTGGGGGGATTGGAAATGCTTTCAACCTAATTCGCTCATACCAAAAAGTATCAATATCACTTTTCGGTTTGGTGTATGTCCCATAGATCGGTACCATCCCATTTTCGGTATTTTGAAGACCTTAGCCGTATTTTCCGCAGTTATTTGGTATAAAGGGTTCTAGAAGGCTGACTTATATACCAATTTGTGCGGTGTATATATAGGTCCACATGTTGATATAACCTTACATAAAGTTCCGCATCTTTTTTCGGTATTAATAAAGTTTTAACCGAATTTTCTCATGAAAGTGGCTACAATTTGATATATCGGATTCCTGGTGAATAAAAATAAATTTTAAAGTTTCGTTTAAGTTTTCCAACTAGAGTGTCTGTAAGTTGGAACTCTATTTCTTCGGAGCATGAACAACCTACTATCATATAACATCATAACATATCCCCTTATAAAAGTGGTGGATGTTATAAAAACTTCGACGTTTTTACTTGTTTCTGTTAAAATTCGTGCAAAAATCCCAAATAATGAGGGTATCATTATATGGGGGATATCCTAAAAAATAGACCGATATTGATAATTTTCGTAGGATATCAACCAATGGGAACTCAATGAACAGGCAATTCGGTTGAAAAAAGTGCCAAACATTCCAAAGTACTTAATATTTGGGGTACAGGCGAACGTGCGTAGATCGACATCGAATTTGATTCTCATATATATTATCAGAATGTATATACGTTAGGGGAAATTAATATTTCAAGGCATTGGAAGCGAAATTAGAAACTTAATAGAGGAAGTGATGCAAATGTGGTATAGGTTGGTAATTTGGTATAGTCACTTTTTTTGTAAACTGAAAATTTTAGAATAACTGAAACATGTTCTATAGATTGCTGTTCTCAAAAAAATAAGATAGCAATGATCTGTTTAATTTATTTAACTCACGTTGAGAATCAGTAGCAAAAATTAAATTTTTCATGAAATTGACTTTTTTCGGTTGAAGTTTAAAAATAATTTTTTGTCTTACGGATGTAATTTAATCGTTATTACTAAAGCATTAAAATAATTAGTATGAACTAAAAATCAAATAATATGCGCGATTGCACAACATAATCACCAATTTAGGAAAAAACTAGACATTTCTTTTGTAAACACAAGTGCAGGTAATGTGGTATACCTTGAGTCTGCATGAAAAAAAAGCCAGCACTAGACAAAATCTAATTACTATTTGAAACATTTGTACTCTACGAGAGTCTACCATGAATCACAAGGATGAAAAACAAAGGCTATGCGTTTTAAAAACTTCTCCATACAAAAATTAAATATTGCCATGTGTAGACATTATTATATAATTAAAATTAAAGTTCCGCTCAACGTATCCGTTAAAAATCTTAACAGAGATAAATCTCGAGCTAATTCGCATTCATTAAAAACAATAAATTATATAAGATACCAATTGGAAGTGAAAAATATACTATACCACATTAACATCATGTGGTATACCACATTACCTGCACTTTTTTTTTAAAAATCACTTTTAATGGAATTTCAAATATTTTCTCAAATATCTGTTAAATTGTTAGAATAATATTATTTTCAAATTGATACATGGAAAGACAACACATGTAGCATGTTAAGTGTAAAATTTCAATTTAAACGGATAAAAAATAAAAATTTGGCAATCTGAAAACAAATGTAACAACTTTATATAAACTAGAATGATATAATATTTTTAATATTTATAAAATTACTAAAACATTGCAATTTTAATATTTGTTAATTGTTTTTTTGCTATACTCATCTCAACTTGTATTGTACTTATTATTATTATTATTTTTTGTTTTTTTTTTTGCATTTGCCCTACTTAAACTTTCGCATATTTCCAGAAGGCTACTTTCGCCTTATATCTCTCATTAAACTGACCTAATTTGTGATGGATTTCACAACAATAATTGGCATTACAAATTGTGTATGTATGTTTTTTTTGTTCTCTCTCACTGATCCTTAAGGGGATACTTTAATGTAAACCAACAACAACAACCACCACCACTACTTTACTTTATGCCAAGTTTTGCGTTGTTGTTTTTTTATTTTCGGTTTTGTTTTATGTTAATAATTATAATGTTGTAGTCGGTGTATGTGTAAAAAACGCCATTAACAACATGCATGTTAACATGGTTTAATAGCTGCTTTTTTATTCACTATTATTTAAATTGTTTTGTTAGCGAGAACACTCACTCAGTCGTTTTTTTATTTTTTTATGTTTAAAACTTTAATTATTTAATTATATTTTGAAAATTATTTAAAATTTTCTTATCATTTAATTATTACATTTATTAATAGATTTTTTTTGCCACAAAAAAGTCTTTGTGGTATTAAATTAATACTATGGTCGGACTTGTTATATAATTATGATAAACTTATGTAGAGAGATAATTTAGTTGTATTCGTGTATCTTTTGTTAATAGAATAATTGGGTCAAAAAGGAGTACTATGATATGGAGTTTCGTTTGTTGGTCATGTTTAATATGGATAATAAACCTCTATGCAGAAAATGCAATTCTGTGTTTTGACAACTAGAAAATCTATGTTGATTTGGTAACCATGAGTATTACCCTGCGTTTACAAGCGACAGGACAGTCGAAGAAAAGTTCATGCATTATTTATCAAAAAATTAACCAGTAAGGAAAGTAGTAAATTCGGACGGGGCCGACTATATGATACCCTTGATCACTATGGGTATAATAAACAGGACTATTATCATGAAATTGTATGAAATAAAATATGTGATATTTATCGAAATGTGAAACGACCTACATCTATCCATAAACATGTCATTCGTTTGTTACAACGGAACAAAAGTATCTAAATCGACTTCAAACAGATATCAATAGGTCATCCGTTGAGCTAGGTCTGTACTTCTAGAAAACCAAACTACGTTATTCTATGCTCAATTTTGTACGTTGTGCAAATTTGATGTCAATCTAACAAATATGAGAAGTTTGATGCACAATTTACTTATATATGGAAGCTATATCCAAATATGAACCGATTTCAACGAAACTTGTCACAGGTTAGGTTATACTAATTTCAGTACGTTTTGTTCCTATCAGCCATATATTGGTTCCTTGGTTCGTCAATTACTTAAAATCAATCTATAATATAGGGGAGCTATATCTAAATCTCAACCGATTTTCACTAAACTTGGCACACATTATTCTGGATTAAATTCAAAACGCTATGCAACATAAGAACTTGGTACATTATTTAGATTAAATCGGACGAAAATATATATCTAGATCTGAATCGATTTTCACGAAACTCAGCACACATCAATTCAGAACGCTAGGCCAAATTTTGTGCAAATCGAAGGATACATGTGGTGCACCATTTACATTAAATCGGACGAAAATATATATGGGAGCTATATCTAAGTCTTGGCAGATTTTCACGAAACTTGGCACTATGCAACATAAGAACTTGGTACATTATTTAGATTAAATCGGACGAATATATATATATATATATCTAGATCTGAATCGATTTTCACGAAACTCAGCACACATCATTCCAGCAGTACGTTATGCCAAATTTCGTGCAAATCGAAAGATATATGGGATTTTGGTGCACCATTTACATAAAATCGGACGAAACTATATATGGGAGCTATATCTAAATCTGGACCGATTTTCACGAAACATACCAGAAATCATTCTAGGCACAATTCAGTACATTATGCCAAATTTCGTGCCAATCGAAAGATATATAGGGTCTTTGGTGTATATATATGAGAGCTATATCTAAATCTATCCCGATTTTCTCGAAACTTGGCAGACATCATTCTAGGCTCAATTCTGTACGCTATGTCAAATTTCGTGCCAATCGAAAGATATATAGGGACTTTGGTGCACCATTTACATGTAATCCGACGAAAATATATATGGGAGCTATATCTAAATCTGGACCGATTTTCACGAAACATGGCAGACATCACTCTAGGCTCAATTCAGTACGTTATGCCAAATTTCGTGCAAATCGAAAGATATATAGTTACTTTGGGGGACAATTTACATGAAATCGGGAGAAACTATATATGGGAGCTATATCTAAATCTGGACCGATTTTTTCGAAACTTGACAGACATCATTCTAGGCTCAATTCAGTGCGTTATGCCAAATTTCGTGCAAATCGAAAGATCTATAGGGACTTTTGTACACAATTTACAATAAATCGGACGAAAATATATATGGGAGCTATATCGAAATCTGAACCGATTTTTCCCAATTTCAATAGGGTTCGTCCTTGGGCCAAACAAATGAGCTGTGCCAAATTTCATCCAATTCGGATCATAAATGCGACCTGTACTTTGCTCACAAAAATATGTTGACAGACACACGGACATGCTTAAATCGACTTAAAAAGTGATTCTATGCATATTCTCAAAAGGAACCATGGGTCTATCTCGTTCCCTTTTGCCTGTTACAAACATATGCACAAAGACATAATACCCTGTACCACAGTGTGGTGAAGGGTATAAAAATTGTCTTTGTGACGTAGGCGTCCAGACAATTTGAAAATAAAATGTTGAATTCATGAAAGAAAATAATAATCTTATTCCTTTTTCGTGACATGATTCTTCGATTCTTTTTTTTTACCCTCCACCATAGTATGGAGGATATGTTAATTTTGCTTTTCCGTTTGTAACTCAAAGAAATAATCATTTCCGACCCTATAAAGTATATATAGCTGGTATAACTTGTAAAGGTAACAAGTCCATATTTTGCAATTTTCCAGGAGAGACAAAAACAATCAAATTTTCTTTTGAGTAAAGATTTTTTTAAATCTGTAAATGCCATTTGTTTTTGTAAGGTATGCGTATTTAATTTGCGCAAAGGCAAAATTGTTTGTTCCTAAGTTTGTATGTTTTCATGAACTGCAATAAATGTGAACTTTTTGATTTCTTACACGTTAATATTATTTAAAAGATTAAAGATTGTGCTGAAAGCATAATTTATTAAAAGATATATTTATAAAAACAAGTAAGAACTTTATTAAGTTAAGGCTGGGACAAACTTTTCATTCTTTCCACTGAGGTCAAATACTTAAAATCGACCGGGACTTTTGTATTAACACCCATATAAAATTCTCGATCGATTTTAAGCAATTGATTGGCAAACTACTGCCAAAATCAATTGAAATATGAAGCTGCAGACTATTGGAAATTTGGGGTGGGATCTTGAATATACCGAAATCCGCAAATTGTCAAAAATTTGGCTATAGCAAATCGCGGACAGATATCGATTATTTTTGTAAGATTGTTGGACACCCAATGAGAACTGAAAATATCAAACTAGAACCAATTCGATTGAAAAATGTACCCAAAATTGCCCAAATACTGAATACTGGGTGTAACGTTTTGTGGGGGCTACTCCGAAACTTCGACCAATATTGATACTTTTTGGTAAAAAGTGAACCGATATTGATAATTTTTTATAGGAAGGTGTGCTACCTCATAAGTACATAAAATACCAAATAACAATCAATTCGGCTGAAAATCGTGCCCAAAATAAAAAGTGCACTTAGAGCTTTTACATAATATTAAGCCAGTGACAGGTTATGAATTGAACTTACAAAATAGCAATAACAAATTTTTATTTTTTAAATCGATGTATTTTGCCTTGTTATACACAACTGTATCAAAATCTCAATTTCTAGAAAAATGGACTTGTTGCCTTTACAAATTAAGCCAGCGATATATCACTCTAGTCTCTACACGATTTGAGGTAGATCGCTCCTTATATGGAAGCTATGTCTAGACGTGGACCAATGTTGAAAAACACGCTCAAGAACCGCAAAACACCGAAAATAGGGGGGTGGTATTTTGTAGTCGTATATGGTAACAAATCCCCCCCCCCCCCCCCCCAAAATTATTAATATTCGCCCCCTTTTGGGGGTAGTCCTAATATAACCCCATTTTATACCCTTCACCACACTGTTGTACATGGTATTACGTCTTTGTACATATATTTATAACAGGCAAAAGGAATCGAGACAGATCCATGGTTCCTTTTGAGAACATGCATAGAATCACTTTCTGACTCGATTAAGGCATGTCCGTCCGTCCATGTATTTTTATGAGCATAGTACAGGTCGCATTTATGATCCGAATGTAGGCACAGATCACTTATTTGATCCAAGGAAAAATAATCTGTTCAGTTTTAGATATACCTCCTATATATAGTTTCGTCCGATTTTATCCAAATGGTGCACCAAACTCCCAATATTTTTCCGATTGAGATCAAATTTTGCACAGCGTACTAAATTTGGTCCACTTTATTGTCTGTGAAGTTTTATTGAAATCGGTTCAGATTTAGATTTAGCTACCAAATTAGTTTTGTCCGATTTTATGTAAATGATGCACCAAACTCCCAAGGATTGTCTGATTGAGACAAAATTTGGCTTAGCGTACTGAATTAGGTCCAGTTTAATTGTGTGAAGTTTTGTTAAAATCGGTTCAGATTTAGGTATAGATCTTAAATATAGATTCGTACGATTTTATGGTGCACCAAACTTACAATATTTGTCCGATTGAAACAAAAGTTTGCACAGCGTACTGATTTAAGTGCAGTTTGATGTCTGGAAGTTCAGATTTATATATCACGAATTCCACAAAAAGGTCAACCACACAGGTGAAAAATCAATTCGTTAAGAGAGATATGAAATTATATAGGAAATATTCTTTGCAATCCGGACAATATATTTTTAGTTGAATTTTGAAAAATAACCGTAGTTTTTCTTTTCGTTGTACCATTTTCGCGTGGAGAGTAACTTGGGCATATTTTTATTAGTTTTAGAGTGTCATTTGTCGTAAGTGTGAACGCTGTTAGCTAAAACAATATCAATAATAAATATTAAATTCAAATAGAGTAATATCTTACTAAGAATTACATATATATAAACCTATACATATACCAAGAGAATCCCGTGGTAAGTGCAGTTAAATAGTGTAAGAAAATATGTAACGCATGCGTGACAAAATTAGCATATGTTTCTATACAGACTCTAATATGAGAATTTTTTTTTTGATAATGCTGTTATGTGTGGATCTTGAGATGACAAATTCAAATAAATCAAAGTTTTTCTTCTATCTCCATCGAACAAATTTGTATCCGTCACGCACATGTTACATTCTTCCTCAATAAGTTGCTTTAGAACCGAATTTACAGGCAAAAATGTCGTCCATAACTGCATAATGATTTACCAAAGTTCTTGGGGCCACACAAAGCTATAATATCCTGACAACATGGTTGTGTGGGGTATAAGAACTAGCATTTTTAAAACATTCTGTTTTGAATTTAATTTTTTTAGTACATGTGTGTGTAACAGTGCGTTACGAGTGTAACATGTGCGTGACGGTGTTCAAAGTTAAAAAAGTATATCTCAATTTTGTTCTCAAAAAAATTGAAGGTCAATATAATCTTGAGTAACCCATTATAGCTGTAAAAAAAATCCGCAATTTTATCTCCAGCCAATTCGCAGAAATTTCATATCGAAACTGATATCCAATTTTTAAAGGGAAAATTTTGTAGCGCGTGCGTACGCTAATTTTTTCTTAATATCTCCGACATTTACAAACATATTCATAAAAAAATTAGCAGGTATTGTAAAAGGCGTAAAACTATTTAATAAAAATTGCGAAAGAAATTTCGGAAACAAATTTTTCTTAACTAAACAAACGATTATATTTCGCACGCTGTAACAGTGCGTGACATGGAATTCGTGATATAGCTCCGAATATAGAGTTTCGTCAGGTTTTATGTATGAGGAGCCTACGTCTGTTCCATATACACGAGATCAGCATACCACGGTTGCTTAATGAGGTCCAGATTTACAATAGAATCCAAGTCTCCCCAATATACATGGAGATTAGATTTCAGAATGGTATGTGTATTGGGGTTTTTAACAGTTTCAAATATTTATGTAGATCACAAATTTAATTTCGACCGATTCCATTTCAAAGGTCCTCTAAAGTTGATATATCTGTTCTATAGACAGGATATTGTATATATTTTCCACATTCTCCCCTTCATGTGACTGTGAATTGGCATTCCGCGTTTCTGTAGGATAACAATATGCACACAATTGATATACTTCCAGCCTTACGGCTAATAAGGGTATATGGACTTTGATACGGCAAAAAGTGTCTCATGGAAATATTGGTTTAGACTCCATGTTTCTTTGGAACAAATCCAAAATTTGCACAACTTATTACCTTCACCAAGCCTAGATTAAGTCCGAAGGTGGGAACCATTGGTCCACTCCTTCTGGTAACAATTGAGATATGTTGCTGAAATTTTGTACCAATTCAGTCTATACTTTTGGAAATAAGTGAGCCGAATATGGATTAGATCGGATCATGTTTTGCTAATTCTCGGTACCCCGATTTTAATCGTATTGAGGATCTTTGGAGACGTTTATTGATCCAATTGCATGTAGTATGGTATATTATGTTCTTATTGTGTATCACATTTAACTACAAATCTATATGACCCAAAAAGCTCGTCTCCTCTGCTACAAACAAACAATGCATTTGGTTGAATTATGATAATAATTTATATAAAACCAGTGAGCGGAGGAGTATAGTTGGACGGGCCGACCATAAGGTACCCTACACAACTTCCACTGAGCTCTAAGTTTCTGCGGATCTATATTTTAAGCCTGGATAAAATTTTGGGATATTTACACTCTCTTCATTAATTAGAGGTCAACAAATTTTGTTATTTTACACAAAAAGTTTTGATTCATTTGACCCACTAAATATTATCCTTCCCAATGGAAAATATGTTATGTTTGGCAGATAATTATGGCCTCTAGAACGAGTAGAAACCAATAAAAAATTAAAGTATTCGGTTGTTTTCAACCCTGAAATATTATCTGTAATCGTTGAGAATTATAGGCGTCGTCGTGATCAATAACCGTAATCTCTTGCACAATTTCCTAGCCATCAGCGCTACTTTTCGCCCTCTTATTTGGCAATTATAATAGTGAAAAATATAAGAAAAGATAGGCTCCTGTAAATATTTATATATAACTCCAACATCCGGGTCATTATTATTTCCTATATTGCGACGAGAAAAACAAGCAAACATACAGTTTTTGGTTAATTTGTTCCTCTAAATATTAACTGAACATTACCAAAAACAATTGGGATCTTCTTTGGGCCGAACAACCTACACGATTGGTCTATAACTGTGGTCCATAACTGTAGTCTGCATCGTATTTACACACATGTCTAGATCGATGCAGCTATGATGATCGGTGTACTAAATGGTGGGTCCAGGGCCAATATTTCGCGTCTTTACAAACTCTTGGGGTCACACAAACTACAATAGCATTACAGCATATTTGTGTAGGGTATAAATATCACAAATGATGTGACTAATTTGTGAACAATTTTCTTGAAATCTGTTGCTGGTACATCGAAAATCCTAATACTGTCCGAATAAGATCATCATATATCATAATATGATCATCAAATTCGTAATATATTCAAGAAGTATGTTTAAGAGAATGTCACAGCACAGCTTTCGCGACGTGATTACTACTTGACAGCAAAATATAACTCGACTTAAGGATTGACCATTCAAAATTCCTAAATAGTATTCAACTATCACCAAATGTTTCCTGACGGAATTGTTTTTAACAATTTATTCAGATCCTCTTAAAAATGTGTTAATGTTAAATCAGGTCCTCATCAAAATGCTGCATCAAACTGATATCACTTCAACGTACATACTAAAAAAACTCTATATCTACCTATGCAATAAAAATAAAAAAGTATTTTTCCGGGATTTTATGCAAACATTTTGTGCATTAATATTTTGGCCCCATTTTAGAGAAGTAATACGAATAAAATCCAATCTAAGTAAAACTAAATTTACAACATTAATAGCCCGTTTTTATTGTACATTTTCACTTTTTTCTGGTGGCAACAAGACATTGTCTTTGTTTCCAAATGTCCTCGCATTTTGTGTCCAAAGTATTGCAAGGCCTTGTGCCTAATTTCCTTTCTAATTTCGCGACAGACGACCACTTAACTACTGCACTAATGCCTCCTTAGAATTACCACCTAACTCATTGCGAACGCGTCAAGAGGCAATCTCTTAAGAGTACCGACTAAAATGATAATGGTGTAAAGGACTCGTCGGCTAAGAAGAAGAAGAAAAAAAAAAACACCGAATGCTAGAAAACTACGGACGGTCGGCAAGTGGCAACAGAAACAGAGAAAAACAAATGGAAAGCTTTTGAAAACTTAGCCATTAAGATGAGCTGACAAATACGAACGAAGGCGAGAACTAAGAAATTAACTAATGCTGAAAAGGCGTCATGCAAATTAAATGCATTTCTGATGTTATTTTGTGCGAAATATTTGCATTTTGCTCCTTCATCTTCTGCTGTTTCTTTATCAACGTGGGCTTGGTCCGTTTCACACAATTTCCTCTTACTGCGCACGTTTTCTTTGCCTTTTACTAAATGCTCGGTGAAAGATGACTGAACATATCTACGTGAAATACTTATTTCGTCGCAGCGTGAATATCTTCGGCGGGTGGGCTAAGAAACAAACAAGTAGAAAAAAGTGGGCCAAGCTCAAATGAAATGCGAAAAATGTTTAAGAACCGCAAAAACTAAATTAATTAAAAATTCATGACGCAACATAACCACTATTGCCACCCAGTTCTATTCGGCCCCGTACTCCCCGTTGGGATTTGCAATCTACAACTGGGGCGGCGAACAAAATTGAAACCACATAATGCGGTTAGAATTGGGAAAACGCATTGAAAGACGAATCACGATGAAGAAAAAACACTGAACAATAATTGTAGTTACTTTAATGCAAGGCATTAATTACCCAGCATAACTATTTAAGCAAATTTTATAAAATTATAACTTTATATATCTTTGACTACGTCTGTCTGTCTGTTGAAACCGCGATAGAGCTCGGAATTTTTACACATACTTGTAATATATTTTACTTAAGAAAGATTTCCAAGCGCGGTGTTGTGCGCATCTAATCCAATTTGAAAGTCCATATTCTGAGATGTTGTCTTCTATTTGATCTTTCCATTGGATTCATGGACTCCCCTTATGTGTGAACCCTCTCTAGGCTCGATTTTATATGCCTTTTGAGCTGGGGCATCTTCATCAACATGGGATAGCTAACGATACCGAGGTATATAAAATCGTTCACTTTCTCGAAGCTGTATTTTTCAAATTCCACAGTTTGGCAGACTCCTTCTCAATTCATCCAAAGGTGGCAGTTAACGATGTTCGACCTATTATGTCAGTGTCGTCGGCGTAGGCGAGTAGAATATGCTGTTTGGTGTATAGAGTGCCATTGCATCTCGTATGACCTTTTTCCAACAGGATGTTAAACAGGTCACATGACAAACTGCCCCCTTGTCTGGATCCACGTTTGGTACTGAATGGCACCGAGAGGTCCTTTCCGACTTTAACTGCTGATCTTGTGCCACTTGAAGTTGTCCTGCATAGCCGTATTAATTTTGCAGGAATGCCGAACGCAGATATGGCTTTAAATACCACTGAACGGATAGGGATGTCGAATGCGGATTTATAGTCGACGAATAGGTGGAATGTGTCGATGTGTTTTTCGTGGGTATTTTCCAGGAACTGGCGCAGAGTAAAAATAGACCTGAAGCCTCATTGGTATTCGCTCCAGTCGTTCACATAGCACGCTGGATAGCACTTTATATGCGATGGGAAGTACACTAATTCCTCTATAGATGACATATAAGGTATTGTCTCCTCTTTTGTGCACGGGACATAGGATGCTGAGGTTCCAATCATTGGGCATGCATTCCTCTAGCCAAATTGAACTCATCAGCTGGAGCAAGCTCCTGACCAGCTGGTTCGGCTGGTAATCCATAGGCACCTCCTGCTTTATTGTTCTTGAGCCGATTAATTGCTACTCTGACTTAATCTTGGCTAGGTGGTATGCACTCTATACCGTCATCTCTTATTGGTTCTGATATCTTCTTCACCGCCACCATTTGATACAGAAGCTTTTCAAAAAGCTCCTTCCAGATCCTCAGCACGATATCTGTATCTGTCACTAAGTTTTTACCCAAGTGTTACTTTTGTTGCAGTTTGTAGAGAGCTGGCAATTTTTTGCCACTGTGCTTCTTTATTATTTCCGGGACAATGAGTGCTTTCGTCAAGCAAGTGGGTAAGTTGAGCGGAGTAGGCTTCTGCTATCTGTTGAGTTTGTAGCTTTTCGACGTCGAGTTTCCGTGTTACATTAGATCGCACCTTTGCTGCTACATTAAGACGAGTGCTAACCTTGGCTGCTATGTAATGGTCCGAATCGATATTCGATCCTCGGATCGATCGACCCTCTAAAACACTGGAAGAATGCCTTCCGTCTATCACAACATGATCAATTTGATTTCTGATCAGGAGAAATCCAGGTGGCATTCAACCTCATGTTTCTTCATGGAGGCTGATTTTTCCGACGGTGGAACCAAAAATATTTTCCCTTCCGACGTTTGCATTAAAATCTCCTAGCAGAATTTAAATGTCATGGACAGGGCAGTAGTCATATGCTGTTTATAGGCGCCCAAAAAATATGTCTTTGGTCTGGTCATCTTTGTCTTCCGTCGTGAATCCGGAGACGAGGTCTATTATTCTCCTGCTATGCCTGTTTTGTACAACGTGCGCACATTCCAACAACGTGCGCACATTCCAAGATTCGCATATCGTGGCCCTTTATTTGTTTGCGGAAGTCAATCAGCTCACCATATCAACGTATGATGAAAGTAGCTACCACAGGTGACACCGTGGGGGTCAGTGTCCACAATTGAGATGAAAGAGGGACCATGATAAGTCTGGGCTTTGTCATGGTAAAGCCAATTAGAGCCGTTGCTTGGTTTCTATCATCCCCGACGTCATCCATCTGTAATGTATCGGTTCAGTTTTATAGCTCCATTTTCGGACGAGAGTGCAGAAATATTTCATTACATGTACGTGTTTTGGCATGTTGCAGGTCCCAGAAGAATTTTCCAACCGAAGTGTCTGCAATTTGGCATTTCGGAATCATGGAGGTTGAAAAACATCTCTGCAGAAAATTTATTTATTTATTGATTAAAAATGGGCAATATTTACATAGGCCTCCTATAAGACCCGTCCTATTACATGTGATTAGCAAAATCTAAAAAAATTCATGTGATATGCGTATAAGTTCAATCGGTTGATGAAGCGGTAAAATCGTTTTTATTTTCTGAAAATCTGAAAAAAATATGGATCTGGAGCTCTCTCTGCAATTTTCTATTAATTTCCTAACAAATAGTATTGCTAGACAAAATAATAACTGCACACACACACACATCCACTCTCATCGAAGAGGTCACATTCAAGGTGAATTTACTGTCCGTTTTAGTTTTATTTTAGTTCAGCTTTTTACTATGCAGTTCATAAGGATTCTTATTTGGTTAAGCTTCAAGATATACACGGTCAAATTGTAGTTTGAGAGGTTTTTTAAATGGCAAAAAAACTGCTGGCTCGCCGCTATTTGTATGCATAGCAAAAGGAATTGCTTCGAGAAAAAAATGAAAAGAACAACAAGAAAAATTCAACCATATAACCACCAAGTGAACGACCAACAAAACACCCGCAGGTTTGGATTTATTTTTCTTCTACAATAGCACAGCGAAGACGATAACGGCGATGAATCCTTCTCATTCGCATGATATGCAAAAATATAGAAATGCATTTTCCTTCTTACAAAGTCCTTGAAATCTCCTTATCGCGTATAGGGCGAGAGAAGCATTAGTGAAGGTACATGGAGCAATGTGCCATCTGGCTGGTTCTATCCACACACCCCACACCACATAAAAACATTTGAATTCACTTATAGAACAACATAAAATATTGCACAAAAAATAATCTCTGTAATATTCCATAAAAAATAAATAAATATAAATATCCTTGTGGTATTTTTTCAATTATTTCGTATCCGCTTCTTATAAAACAACAGCAATACAAAATACAACAATAATCGAAAATAGCAACGATACATCAACCAATGAAGCGTAAATAAATCATAAGAGAATTTGCATTTCATCTATTCAATCATATTTTATTTTGATATCCAAAAATAATTGATATATGCGATAATAAAATTGAGGTGGCAAGGAACAAGACTTTTAACTTAGTACAAGTAGACAATTTTGTTACACTTTTTCAAAATTAATTTGTT